>NC_060184.1:48880377-48885377 GCF_021184085.1 Oncorhynchus gorbuscha | reverse complement strand
AGAGACAGTGGGGCAAATAGACAGACAGTCACAAAGGCAGCGGGCCAGATTCTATCCCATGCCGACACTGGCATATATTTGTACTGTAGGCGGCGGCACTAGACGCTATACCACCACCGCATACAAGGAGGGCATCACAAAGCCAGCAGCTAGTACTGTACACACAAGAAACCACAGCATCATGTGTTACTCACTTCTGTCAGTAGGGGGCGTCAGATACAAAAATACATCTGACCAACGGTAGTTCCTGATTCCGTTCGGAAACGTTGGATAAAGTGGTCAGGCATGGCTCACTTGGCAGAGAACGTAGCATGCAACACAAGGATTGTAGTCTTCGATTCCTGGGGCTACTCATATGTAGCATGTATGCACGCATATCTATAAGTTGCTTTGGATAAAAGCATCTGCTAAATGGCATGTGTTCTGTTATGTATTTTAAAGGAAATGACAGTGTTCCAAGTGCTTCCCAAAATAGTCGTGTTTCTGTTTACTTACGACTTAACGATTCGTCTTTGTGTGTGTGTGTGTGTGTGTGTGTGTGTGTGTGTGTGTGTGTGTGTGTGTGTGTGTGTGTGTGTGTGTGTGTGTGTGTGTGTGTGTGTGTGTGTGTGTGTGTGTGTGTGTGTGTGTGTGTGTGTGTGTGTGTGTGTGTGTGTGTGTTTGGAATGCTTTGATTTGGCCCACTCAAGGTTTTTGGACATCTCCTGGCACAGGAAGTGAGGATTAGAGAACGTCATTCACCCCTCTCCTCTCTTTCTCAGTCAACAACAGACAGAGATGGAGAGAGGTAGAGTGGGGAGGGGGGGGGCAATTGCGACACAGGGAGGAGATGACAGGAACATGTTAAAAGTCAGTGCTGACACAGAGCATGCATACTGCAGTGCAGACCACCCCCGCTCTCTTCCACACACACACACACACACACACACACACACACACACACACACACACACACACACACACACACACACACACACACACACACACACACACACACACACACACACACACACACACACACACACACACACACACACACACACACTCTGAGCCAAACCACATGTTCCCTTCCAGAATCCTCTTCACATTTCAGATGAAACTACTGATCCTGAGGACTGCTTTTCCACAGGCATGTCAAGAAGTTACCATATTAGCCCCAGTCATGTAGACTGTTTGCATTTTATTGAATGACATTTTACGGTAGAAAATAATACATCCATTAAACAAGATGTGCTTTGATACCAGAGGATGACACTTAAAAGCATTATTTGATACACTTATTTCCTAAATGGTCCTCAGTCAGTCTCCAGATATGCTGTGTCATAACTCGCCGTTCTACCCAGCGCTTGTGGAGCAGTACTCTCCGACCGTGCAGTGCATCAGTATTTCCTGTCAGCTAGTTCTGAATGTCGGCTAGCTAGTGCCGTTGCTCTGCTCTTTGTCTTCCCACTCGTCTACCTCTCAGTGTTTTGTCATCAGAGAGCAAAGCCCCTGCAGGATTTCCTGTGTGTTGAGTAGGGGCTAGGGTTCATCCCTCTGGCTTCCTTCTGGCTCCTCCAACAGAGAGACAGCGGGCCTGGGCCCTTCTTCCTCCATCTCCTCCTCCCGTCACCAGCAGATGGGAATGACAAGTAGAGACATGGGGTTAGGCCTAGAAGTGAATGTTGTGTGTTGTGTCTTCCCGGTGGTAGATGGAAGTGGGTGGTTTGGCTGTTCCATGGGAGGGCGGGCCCTAGTCTTAATTATAGAGTCCTCTGCGAAATGTCTCAGCCTCCGTTAAGGGGCAGGGATAACTTTGTGTGTGTGTGTGTGTGTGTGTGTGTGTGTGTGTGTGTGTGTGTGTGTGTGTGTGTGTGTGTGTGTGTGTGTGTGTGTGTGTGTGTGTGTGTGTGTGTGTGTGTGTGTGTGTGTGTGTGTGTGTGTGTGTGTGTGTGTGTGTGTGTGTGTGTGTGTGTGTGTGTGTGTGTGTAGCTGCTGAGGAGAGAAGCCATCAAAACCCAGTCATCAAAGGCCCAGTGCAATCAAAAATGTGTTTTATAAATATTTCCACACTATGAGGTTGGAATAATGCTATGGAATTTAGAAAATTATGATAATGCCCTTTTAGTATAACAGCTGTTTGAAAAGACCGCCTGAAATGTCAGCCTGTTGTGGTGGGGTGGAGTTTTAGCATGCCTTTTGACAACACCAGACAGGAAACGAGTTAATAGCCCAATAAGAAAGAACAGCTAGTTTTCAGTTTTCCCAACTCAGACCATTCCTAGACAGTCCTAGCAAAATTCTTACTTGAGAAGCTGCTCTTTGCTAGAAATGTTTTATTGAGAACAATCACAGTACGGTACATCATTGTTAACCAGAAAATATTTGATATTGAGATAAAAATGGCTGCATTGGACCTTTATTAATAAGCCACCATTCCTTTCCCTTGTGGAGATAATGTTCCACTGTCTTCACCCTCCTTCTCTTCTCTAGTTTGCGTCACTAGCCAAGCCTCATACAGCACAGGGGGATGGTGGATTTGTTGCTTGAGGGAACTAAATCGCCCTCCTGGGTTTTTAAGACCCCACTGCTACCCCCTCAGCCCCCTCCTTCCCCCACCTCCTGTAAAGACTGGTGGGCTGTTTACGCTGGCCAGGAGGGGCGAGAAGGAGACCTGAATGGGGGAAGGAATGCAGGAGACAAATGAGCACTCTCAGCAGGAGAGCGGGAATATGAGTGAGCCATTGTGTCTTTCAGAGTCTGCTGCCTGGGATGTAAACACACATTAATAGGGAACAGGGGAACACACACACACACACACACACACTGCAAGGGAACGCATGTGTGCTGGTGGACTGACAAACAGCTCTGTCACACTCGGTGAGGCACTCTTGTCCTCCGACACATGTGCTCTTCGATGTAATTCTATTCTCACACACACACACACACACACACACACACACACACACACACACACACACACACACACACACACACACACACACACACACACACACACACACACACACACACACACACACACACACACACACACACACACACACACACACACACACAAGGGGCTGCATGCCCTCTCGTCCTTCCTTTCCCAACAGGATGTGCAGGGTCATGGGTCAGAACTGGAGACCACAAAGAGGGTTCTGCATCAGTGTGGCTGCCTGGATTCTTGTTCAAGCCCTCCCTCCTCCCTCTGTTCCTCCCTCCCCCTCTCCGTGCCCGCCAAGCCTGGCCTGACGTTTGGTTTGAGGCCCAGATGGCTGTAGCATGCCCCTCTTTGCTTCTCAAATGGCACCCTATTTCCTATTGCATGTAATACTTTACCTATATAGGGAATAGGGTGCCATTTGGGATGTAGCCTCTGACTGAGGATTAGATCAGCAGTCTCCTTTTCCTCCATGTGTGAGTAGTCAGGACAAAGAACGTCAAGTAGGGAGAAAAGAATGTAAGCCTCTAAACCATTAAATAATACTCTCTACACACTGACATTTCATGGCATTCTTCATTTCCTACAAGAACAAACAACAGTTGAAGAATTTGGGAAAATTTGGATTTTTTTTGTTGTTGAACATTTTCATTAAATACGTTCGATTTCTTTGTTGCACTGTTAAGCACATTAGACATTTTTGTTCATCTTTTATTGTCTTCAGAGCCCAACTTCCATTAAAAAAAAGTTTACGTTTTGGAGTGAAGCTATGTTCATTTTGTGGGGAGAAAAAGGTTGCACCAGAAGTGTGAACGTTTGACCACATACCAGTGCATTTCTATGCTAATAGGTTTAGCTGCAGTGAGCAGTGATCCTTGTTGTAATGACATGTAATGACATGACATTGGTATTGTATGTCTCTGTGGTCTAGTACAGGCTGAACCTGTGTGTGTGTGTGTGTGTGTGTGTGTGTGTGTGTGTGTGTGTGTGTGTGTGTGTGCGTGCGTGTGTTTGTATGTGTGCGGCGGTGGTGTGTCCAAAGCCATGCTGGTGTGTGTATTTATAGTCAGCACATACACAGAGGTCTAAGTGGCCTGAATTATCCACTTAGTACACTGTCTCCTAGCAGCAGTGGCCGCCGCAGCATCATGTCAAAGAGAAACACACTGAAAGACACATACAGCAGCTGTCCCAGATCTCATAATCATTAACTAGCTTGCCCGCCAAAGTGTGTGTGTGTGTGTGTGTGTGTGTGTGTGTGTGTGTGTGTGTGTGTGTGTGTGTGTGTGTGTGTGTGTGTGTGTGTGTGTGTGTGTGTGTGTGTGTGTGTGTGTGTGTGTGTGTGTGTGTGTGTGTGTGTGTGTGTGTGTGTGTGTGTGTGTGTGTGTGTGTGTGTGTGTGTGTGTGTGTGTGACCACGTTCTGATGAATGACTCATATCTTTGAACCTGTGGAGATACGAGAGTGTGTATCTAATTGGAGGAAATGAGCATAGGTTATAGTATCGATAGCTCACATCATTTATTTAAAGGCCAGTATCAATGCTTCTCTGGATTACAACAACCTACCATAGTTGATGTTGAATATTCCGTATCCACCCACTGACAACATGGATACGAGTTTTGCACTTTCGCCAGAGTGCTATAACTCGCTCCCACTGACATCCCAGACACATGCAGTGTCTCATTCAAGCACATAGCCTACTCACTCAGCAAGACATGGCCTGCATCCCAAATGGCATCCTATTCCCTAGACAGGGCACTACTTTTGACCAGAGCCCTAAATAGGCAATAGGGTGATATTTAGGACACAGTCTGTGAGATATGGGCCTGGGAGTGTGAAATCATGCGTGAGATGTGTGGGCATGTTAGCTTTAGCATTAGGAGGCTAGCGCTGGAGTTGCTGCCCCGGCGTGGCAGCAGGAATGTTAATACAGGAACCGAACAAAACGGACTGACAAATGTATCTTATCTGAACCTCTCGCTCGCTCACTCTATCGCTCTCTCTTCCTCCCTTCCTCCCTTCCTACCCATGAGGTTACTGTTGAGTCACTCCCTAAAGATATCCTGTTCTCTCTT
>NC_060184.1:48876166-48880277 GCF_021184085.1 Oncorhynchus gorbuscha | reverse complement strand
GGGGATTTTGTATTGACGTGGGCCAGGTTAGAGAGGGGTGTAGGAGAGCGAGAGGGACGAATAGGGACAGGTTTCTGCTCTGGCTTCTCATGAGTCTCTTTAAACGGGGGCTGTGGGAAGCAAGGCAGAACATGGTGAAGACAGGGAGAGATTGGGGGTGGAAGGGATAGTGAGGAGGGTGGAAGGAGATTTGAGGGGAGGATGAAGAGGGAGGAGAGGAAGTGGGGGCAGCATGCTGCTCGGGAGAGGTGGAAGGGGGGTTTAGGACTGGGTGTCATTTAGATTTGTAAGAGGATAGATTAGGAACGGGGAGATAGGGAGAGGTATTTTGTAGGGTGACGGGGAGGGAAGATGCTCCCCTGAGGTTTTGTTTGAGGTTTATGTTTTAGTTTAATTAGTTTATTTAAAATACCATTATTTGTGTATGTATGTAAATTATGAGTTGTAAAGAATGAATGGTATTGAAGATAATAAATTATTTTTTATAAAAATAAAAAAATAGGCTGTAATTAGGTTTCTCGTTCCGTTTGTTGTTTTTTGTATTGAGTTATTTCATGTATCTTTCCGTTTTCATTCATTAAAGATCATGAGTAACAAACACGCTGCATTTCGGTCCGACTCTCTTCCTTCCACAAACGAAGAACAACGTTACAAATACATGATGTGTTAAATCCTCATGCCATAATATTAAAGGCAATGTGATGTTACAGCTGCTTATAGACATATAGCCAGTAGCCACTCAAGCTAGGCCTATCTGAAATATGAAAATGATCAATCAAATCGCCAGGTAGCCTATTATTGTCCTGGCAAAGATGAGTCAGTAGTGGATTACTAAACTGTATTTCATATGAATGGTAAACGTAGGCCTACTCTGTTTTTGTCAGCCAAAACTGGAGGAAATTAACAAATTCTTTCTGGTCACTAATCTTTTTGGTTCTGAAGTATAGATGAGAATTCCTGACATCTTGTGGGCAGTGAGTTCATAACAACAACATAAAAAAAAATTATACCACCAGCAATAATGGACTTGAGACTGAAAGGGAAAAGGGGTACGTACTCTGCTCAGGTAGAGCCCTATCTGTGCACACAACCTGGTATGTACACTACATGGCCAAAAATATGTGGACATGCCTTTAATTTAATGGATTCCGCTATTTCACCCACACCCGTTGCTGACAGATGTATAGAATTAAGCACACGGCCATGCAATCTCCATAGGGAAACATTGGAGGTAGAATGGCCTGTACTGAAGAGCTCAGTAACTTTCAACGTAACAGCGTCACAAGATTCCACCTTTCCAACAAATCAGTTCGTCAAATTGTCTGTCCTCGGTTGCAACACTCACTACCGAGTTCCAATCTTCCTCTGGAAGCAACGTCAGCACAATAACTGTTTGTCAGGATCTTCATGAAATGGGTTTCCATGGCCGAGCAGCCGCACACAATCCTAAGATCATCATGCGCAATGCCAAACGTGGGCTGGAGTGGTGTAAAGCTTGCTGCCATTGGACGAATCTGGGTTTGGCAGATGCCAGGAGAACGCTACCTGCCCGAATGCATAGTGCCAACTGTAAAATTTGGTGGAGGAGGAATAATGGTCTGGGGCTGTTTTGCATGGTTCGAGCTAGGCCCCTTAGATTCAGTAAAGATAAATCATAACGCTACAGCATACAATGACATTCTAGACAATTCTGGGTTTCCAACTTTGTGGCAACAGTTTGGGGAAGGCCCTTTCTTGTTTCAGCATGAAAATGCCCCTGTGCACAAAGCCAGGTCCATACAGAAATTGTTTGTGGAGATCGGTGTGGAATAACTTGACTGGCTTGCACAGAGCCTTGACCTCAAACCCATCGAACACCGTTGGGATAAATGGTAATGAGCCAGGCCTAATCGCCCAACATCAGCATCCGACCTCACTAATGCTCTTGTGGCTAAATGGAAGCAAGTTCCAGCAACAATGTTCCAACATGTAGTGGAAAGCTTTTCCAGAAGAGTGGAAGCTGTTATAGCAGCAAAGGGGGTCCAACTCCATAATAATGCCCATGATTTTGGAATGAGATGTTCGACGAACAGGTGTCTACATACCTGCCACCCTATAGAATTGTGCATTTTGCGCACTTCATATCAAATCAAATCGGATTGCATGGTCGTTCTGACCATGCAGTAATATCTAACAAGTAATCTAACATTTTCACAACAACCACCTTATACCCACACAAGTGTAAAGGAATGAATAAGAATATGTACATATAAATATATGGACTAGCAATGGCCGAACAGCATATGCAAGATGCAGTAGATAGTATAGTGTACAGTATATACATATGAGATGAGTAATTTAGTGTCGTGTCTTTGGCTATGGATATGACTTGCTATTCTAAAAAAATATTTCTCTGTCATAAATATTACCTGATTGAGCTTTTCATGTAAATGTAATTAACTAGAGAGACGGGCACCACAAAATAATATTTATAGAGCTGTTATCTTCCGAATAAACTCTTAAAGACCTAGTAATATTTTACATCAATAGCAGTCAATATTAATCGTCATCTTAATTCAGTCTCATCTGAAAGTTGTACATTCTTGGTTATCTGCACGAACCCTGGCTAACAATTTGAATCAGCAATGCAAAATTGGGTTTAATTACTTATTTACTAAATACCTAACTAATGACACAGAATTACACATACACCTAATTAAATCATAACTTCATTACAAATTGCGTCATAAAGGAAAACGTCCCTAGCGGGTGGAACAGATATGACAGCTGGTTACACAAAATAAAAGGGGCTGGGTTTGAGTGAAAGAGCGGGAAGACTGAGGAACAAAGGGAAGAAGCTGTGCTATCGTAAATACAGTATCTTATATATTCTAAATTACCGCCCATTTGGAAAAGGAAAATGCAATAAATATTTACCCTGAGCTGCGCTTCGGTAGGTTGGTGGTAGATGAAAGGCCGTGTTGCCCAACGAGTCCTTTGATGAACATCTCTGGTTGTCAATTGGATACATTGTAGTAACGTCGTTGGGTGATAGACGGGATACTCTGTCTGGTCCTTCCTAACCCTTGTTTGCATCTGCTGTTGCGAACTCAACGGCTAGGAGGTATCACTTCTGTAGTGAATAAGAGTTCAAAATTCATACCATTCGCAACCAAAGCTCACGCTGATGTTGGCTTCGTTCTGTAGTTATTATCTGAACCATTCGGACATAGGACCGTCGTCCTCATGTCCTCGGAACAGGAGGTTATATTGTCGTCAAGGAATTATATAGGAAGGGTGAGGAGGGCGTGTTTGAAAAGTTTTTTAGCCCATGTCCCTTCACAGGGGCGGGCCACTGATTGAGCAGAGCCCTATCTTATGAAAACCCAAATCTCACATTTTAGAAGCTAAAATCACTTTTCATCCCATCACAAATAATTTCATATTCAAACATTTAAATTGAACAACAATTCCATGTGAATCCGATAACTCTGGTGTAGACTTTCCACTGTAGAGTTTGTCATCTTATCATTGATGAGAATGTCTCAGATGACAACCGAACTGACATCATATTCTTTAAGTAACACATTATATGTTCTATTGGTATTATTACCAGAATATAGTTCATTTCCCTCCACCTTCTGATGTTCCCAGAATCTCTATGTTAACCAAGGGTTTTGCAAACGTAACCTCAGTAGGGTAGAGGGAGGAAAAATTGGGGAAGAGGTATTTATGACTGTCATAAACCTACCCCCTAGGCCAACGTCATGAGAGTAGGGTATGTAAACATTATATAAAGCGGCATTGTTTAAATTGACTAGTGATACATTTATTACATCCAATTTTTAACAATTAAAGTGGCTAGAGATTTGAATCAGTATGTTGGCAGCAGCCACTCAATATTAGTGATGGCTGTTTAACAGTCTGGTGGCCTTGAGATAGAAGCTGTTTTTCAGTCTCTCGGTCCCAGCTTTGATGCACCTGTACTGACCGCTCCTTCTGGATGATAGCAGGGTGAACAGGCAGTTGCTCAGGTGGTTGTTGTCCTTGATGATCTTTTTGGCCTTCCTGTGACATTGGGTGGTGTAGGTGTCCTGGAGGGTTGTCTAGGAGCAAGACATCGGGGTCCGCG
>NC_060184.1:48871870-48876066 GCF_021184085.1 Oncorhynchus gorbuscha | reverse complement strand
GTCATGTTTTGTCTTATTTTGTCTTGTCATTTTGCTTTTCCCTCTGTTCGTTTTCCCCTGCTGGTCTTTTTAGGTTCGTTCCCCTCTTTCTCTCTTCCTCCCTCTCTCTCTTCTCTCTATCGCTCCGTTCCTGCTCCCAGCTGTTCCTATTCCCCTAATCAATCATTTAGTCTTCCCACACCTGTTCCCTATCTTTCCCCTGATTAGAGTCCCTATTTCTCCCCTTGTTTTCCGTTTCTGCCCTGTCGGATCCTTGTCTATTGTTCACCGTGCTGTGTCTGTGTATCGCCCTGTCGTGTCGTGTTTCCCTCAGATGCTGCGTGGTGAGCAGGTGTCTGAGTCTGCTACGTTCAAGTGCCTTCCCGAGGCAACCTGCAGTTCATGATCGAGTCTCCAGTCTGTTCTCGTCATTACAGTGGGTTATGCTTTATGATTGTGGATTTACTTTACTGGATTAAAGACTCTGTTTTGCACAATGCTTTTGGTCCTCATTCACCTGGGTATAACAGAAGGATCCGACCAAGAATGGACCCAGCGTATGGATTCTCTCTACTCTAGGGTTCCAGGAGCGATGCTCGGCAGACACTGAGCAGAATTGTCTGCTGCTGGGGCATGCCGTTGAGACCCTGGCGGCTCAGGCTCCGACCTCTCAGGACAGCATCAGAGCCTTAGTCTCGTGCCACCAGCTACTTCCGGATCTTCCGAGCCTCCGAACCTAGGGTTAATAACCCACCATGTTATTCTGGGCAGCCCACTGAGTGCCGCTCCTTTCTCACCCAGTGTGATATAGTGTTCTCTCTCCAACCCAACACATACTCAAGAGAGAGAGCTCGGGTTGCCTACGTCATATCACTCCTTACTGGTCGGGCTCGGCAGTGGGGCACAGCTATCTGGGAGGCAAGCGCTGAGTGTACTAACAATTATCTGAACTTTAAAGAGGAGATGATAAGGGTTTTTGAATGTTCAGTTTTTGGGAAAGAAGCTTCCTGGTCCCTGTCTTCCCTATGTCAAGGTAATCGATCCATAACTGATTACTCTATAGAGTTTCGCACTCTTGCTGCCTCCAGTAACTGGAACGAGCAGGCGTTGCTCGCTCGTTTTCTGGAGGGACTCCACGCTAAGGTTAAGGATGAGATTCTCTCTCGGGAGGTTCCATCCAGCGTGGATTCTTTGATTGAACTCGCTATTCGCATTGAACGACGGGTAGATCTTCGTCACCGAGCTCATAGAAGAGAGCTCGCGTTAACTGTGTCCCCCTCTCCCTACACTACCATCTCACTGACCTGTGTGTTATCATGCAGCTGGGGGTATTCGATCCTTACCATGAGAGGAACGGAGAACTACCCAACCGCCTGTCTCTATTGCGGTTCCACTTACTATTTTGGCTATTTCATGTCCAGTTAAAGGCCAGAGCTCATCAGTGCTTGAGGCCACTGATTACGCTACAGACGGTCCTCTCCGCTGCTAGCTGCACACCTACCGGTCCATCTACGCTGATCGATCGCAGCTTCTGCAGTGCATTAATAGACTCTGGGGCAGAGGGCTGTTTTATGGACGAAGCTCTGGGCGCGAACATGACATTCCTCTCAGACAGTTAGGGTTTGCCCATTTGGTCATGTTTGCCTGGATGTAGTCCTCTCCCTGGTATATTATAAGGAACACTACCTTTAACCTCACTGTATCTGGTAACCATAGTGAGACCATTTCTTTTGATTTTTTGTTCACCTTTTACACCTGTTGTTTTGGGTCATCCCTGCCTTAGTGTGTCATAATCCTTCTTTTGATTGGTCTAGTAATTCTATCCTATCCTGGAACGTTTTGTCATGTGAAGTGTTTAATATCTACCATCCTCCCATTTCTTCTGTCCTCACTTCTCAGGAGGAACCTGGCGATTTGACAGGAGTGCCGGAGGAATATCATGATCTGCGCACGGTCTTCAGTCGGTCCTGAAAGCAACTCTTCCTCCTCACAGGTCGTATGATTGTTGTTCTGATCTTCAGAAGCGTTTTGCATCCGCTTCATCCTTGTTGCACCTGACGTCACTAAACAGTTTATTGTTGGAGTTGACGCTGGGGGTGGGCGGGAGCCATTCTGTCCAGCGCTCCGATACTGACGATGGGGTCCACTCCTTGGTGCGTATTTTTCTCATCGCCTGTCACCGTCGGAACGTAACTATGATGTGGCTAATCACAACTGCTCGCCATCCGTTTAGCCCTAGGCAAATGGCGACAGTGGTTGGAGGGGGCGACCGTTCCTTTTGTCGTTTGGACTGACCAAAAGAACCTTGAGTACATCCGTTATGCCAAACGACTGAATGCGCGTCATGCTCGTTGGGCGTTGTTTTTCGCTCGTTTCGAGTTCGTTATTTCTTATTGCCCGGGTACTAAGAACACCAAGCCTCATGCTTTATCCCGTCTCTTTAGTTCTTCTGTGGCTTCTACCGATCCCGAGGGATCCTTCCTGTTGGGCGTGTTGTCGGGTTGACTGTCTGGGGAATTGAGAGACAGGTTAAGCAAGCACTCACGCACACTGCGTCGCCGCGCGCTTGTCCTAGTAACCTTCTTTTCGTTCCTGTTTCTACTCGTCTGGCTGTTCTTCAGTGGGCTCACTCTGCCAAGTTAGCTGGCCATCCCTGCGTTCGGGGTACGCTTGCTTCTATTCGCCAGCGGTTTTGGTGGCCTACTCAGGAGCGTGACACGCGCCGTTTCGTGGCTGCGTGTTCAGACTGCGCGCAGAAGAAGTCTGGTAATTTTTTTCTGCTTCTGCTCCTGGTCTTGCTGGGTCTCAGTCTGTTCCCTGCCATCGCATCTCTCCTGTTCTTGTTCCTGCCCTTGCTGTGTCTCAGTCTGTCCCTAGTTGTTACTCTCCTGGCCTGTTTGGTCCTGTTTGCTCTAAAGCTTTCAGTTCTCTACCCGTGTCTCATTTTTTTTTTTTTAGAGTAGTACCCTAGTTTCCCTTTTTATCGTTTTTCGTTACGGTCCTGAGGAGAGGAGTTGGGTTCTTTCTCGGGACGTGCTGGACCGTTTGTGATCTATGATTTCCTCTGTTGCCGCCAGTGTTCCTCCTCGAGAGCGCCAGGAGGCGCTCGGTGAGTGGGGGGTACTGTCATGTTTTGTCTTATTTTGTCTTGTCATTTTGCTTTTCCCTCTGTTCGTTTTCCCCTGCTGGTCTTTTTAGGTTCGTTCCCCTCTTTCTCTCTTCCTCCCTCTCTCTCTTCTCTCTATCGCTCCGTTCCTGCTCCCAGCTGTTCCTATTCCCCTAATCAATCATTTAGTCTTCCCACACCTGTTCCCTATCTTTCCCCCTGATTAGAGTCCCTATTTCTCCCCTTGTTTTCCGTTTCTGCCCTGTCGGATCCTTGTCTATTGTTCACCGTGCTGTGTCTGTGTATCGCCCTGTCGTGTCGTGTTTCCCTCAGATGCTGCGTGGTGAGCAGGTGTCTGAGTCTGCTACGTTCAAGTGCCTTCCCGAGGCAACCTGCAGTTCATGATCGAGTCTCCAGTCTGTTCTCGTCATTACGAGTGGAATTATGCTTTATGATTGTAGATTTACTTTACTGGATTAAAGACTCTGTTTTCGCCAAGTTGCTTTTGGGTCCTCATTCACCTGCATAACAGAGGCAGGGGGCATAGTGACTAAAAGTTGCCTCTCCATGCTTCTTGGTCCTAGGCTTTGGGATAGTTAAAGGGCCAGTGCCAGAGGATCTGAGGGACCTACAGTAATAGGTACATAAATTAAAAGCATGTCTGATATGTATTGGGGTGCTCCATTGTGGATTGATTTTAAAACCAATAGAATAATCTTAGAATTAATTCTAAAACTCAGCCAGTGCAGAGACCTTAAAACCAGTGTAATGTGTGCTCTCCGTCTAGGTTTGGTCAGTACCTGTGATACAGCATTCTGTGTGTTTTGCAGTTGACCGATGGCTTTCTTGGGTAGACCAGACAGGAGAACATTACAGTAGTCAAGCCTGCTGGTAATAAAAGCTTGAATTAGTCTCTCAGTATCAAGCCTGAGATAGAAACAGCCACACCTTGGCAATGTTCCTAAGGTGGTAAAAAGCTATTATCCGCAAGCGGGATATCTTCCGGGGAAACTGCCTCCTTCTTTCCACTCCTCTCCTCTTTTGACCTCACCCTCTCACCTTCCCCCCCTACTCACAAGGCAGGCAATACGCTCGACCTCATCTTTACTAG
>NC_060184.1:48866759-48871770 GCF_021184085.1 Oncorhynchus gorbuscha | reverse complement strand
GTGTGACATGGGTTTATATGTTGTGTTTCGCATTGGGGTTTGTAATATTTGGGACTTAAGCTGATTAGGTGTGTGTCTAGTTAGGCTGGCTTGCCTGAGGCGATTCTCAATCAGAGTCAGGTGCTTGTCGTTGTCTCTGATTGGGAACCGTATTTAGGTAGCCTGAGTTCGCGTTGTATTTTGTGGGTGTTTGTTCCTGTCTCTGTGTAGTGTTCACCAGATAGGCTGTAATAGGTTTCACGTTCCGTTTGTTGTTTTCGTATTTCAGTTATTTCATGTACCGCAATTCCTTCATTAAAGTCATGAATAACCTACACGCTGCATTTCGGTCTGACTCTCTTCATTCAACAGACGAACGACGTTACAAAGGGAACCTGAGTGAACAAATTACACACTTAATTAATTTATGTCATAAACAAAGTTGCCCTCTTACACTCAATAAATGATTGTGCCACCTTTAGCTGCAATGACTCCTACCAAACGCTTCCTGTAGTTCTTGATCAGTCTCTCACGTCATTGTGGAACAATTTTGGCCCTCTCTTCCATGAAGTACTGCTTTAACTCAGCAACATAATCCCACTTGAGATGTTGTGGCAGGACTTAAAACAAACAGTTCATGCTTGAAAATGGCTGCAGGGGCAGTATTGAGTAGCTTGGATGAAACGGTGCCCATTGTAAATGGCCAGCTCCTCAGTCTCAGTTGCAAATATATGCATATTATTATTAGTACTGGATAGAAAACACTGAAGTTTGTAAAAATGTTTTAATTATGTCTGTGAGTGTAACAGAACTCATATTGCAGGCAAAAACCTTAGAAATTCCACTTCCTGTTTAGATTTTTTCTGGGGGTGGCAGATTTTCAACCTAGCTCTCATTGAAATCACAGCGAGATATAGATGAGTTTTCACTTCCTACGCCTATGTCAACAGTCAACAGAACTTTATCTGATGACTAATGTGAAGGGGGGTCGAATGAGACAGGAATTAGTCACCACTGTGACGAGTTGACCATGCTCTCACTATGCGCGTTCACAAGGGAAGGACCTGTGTTCCACTGCTCATTTGAAGTCATTCTAATTCTCCGGTTGGAACGTTATTCAAGATGTATGTAAACAATATTCTAAAGATTGATTCAGTACATCGTTTGACATGTTTCTACTGACTGTTACGGAACTTTTGGACATTTCGTCAGGTTATAGTCGACGCGCATGGTGACTTTGGACTTTGTTTACCAAACGCACGAACCAAAGTAGCTAATTGGACATTATTGAACAAATCAAGCATTTATTGTGGACCTGGGATTCCTAGGACTGCATTCTGACGACGTTCATCAAAGGTAAGGAAACATTTATAATGTATTTTCTGGTTTCTGTTGACTACAACATGTAGGCAAATTTTTCTATTGTTCTGAGCGCCGTCTCAGATTATTGCATAGGTTTCTTTTTCTGTAAAGTTTTTAAAAAATCTGACACCGCGGTTGCATTAAGGAGAGTGTAACGCTCAATGAGTGAATAGGTGTGGAGTCAGGCGCAGAGAGCAAAGGATGCGGGAAAAAAACACGCTTTAATGTCCAAAAATAATCACAGGATGAAAATAGTTTATTTAAACAGGTATAACTACAGAACAAACCCTATCGTGAAAAATACAAGGACAGCGAGAAACTCAAAATGAAACCACTAACCACTCTAACACATACAGATGAACAAGTCCGCACAAACAGAAGCGGGCTGAACGAACTTACATTTCCCCACCCTAACAACCAAACAAGGAACAGGTGAAACCAATTAGACAAACCAAACGTTAACACAGAACAAAGTGATCGGTGGCAGCTAGCAGACCGGCGACGACGCATCACAGCCACCCGAACAAGAAGGGGAGTCACCTTCGGTAATATTTTAACAGAGAGGTGCATATTATAATTCCAAGGTGTATAACTTGTAATATCATCTACATTTATGATGAGTGTGTTGAATGATGTGGCTATGCAAAATCACTGATGTTTTTGAACTAGTGAATGGAATGCTCCAATGTAAACTCAGATTTTCTGATATAAATATGAACTTTAACAAACAAACATCCATTATGTGTAACATGAAGTCCTATGAGTGTCATCTGATGAAGATTATCAAAGGTTAGTGATTCATTTTATCTCTATGACAAAGCTTTTTCTCTCCCTCTGGCTGGTAAAATTGGCTGTGTATTTTAGTGAGTTGTTGGTGACCTAACATAATCAAGCAGGTGCTTTCCGTAAATCCTATTTGAAATCGGACACTGTGGTGGGATTAACAACAAGACTACCTCAAAAAGGATATAAAATACATGTATGTTTGAGGAATTTGGATTATGAGATTTCTGTTCTTTTGAATATGGCGCCCTGTACTATCACTGGTTGTTGTTATATCGCTCCCAAATCAAATCAAATCAAATCAAATCACATTTTATTTGTCACATACACATGGTTAGCAGATGTTAATGCGAGTGTAGCGAAATGCTTGTGCTTCTAGTTCCGACAATGCAGTGATAACCAACAAGTAATCTAACTAACAATTCCAAAACTACTGTCTTATACACAGTGTAAGGGGATAAGGAACATGTACATAAGGATATATGAATGATTGATGGTACAGAGCAGCATACAGTAGATGGTATCGAGTACAGTATATACATATGAGATGAGTGTGTAGACAAAGTAAAACAAAGTGGCATAGTTAAAGTGGCTAGTGATACATGTGTTACATACGGATGCAGTCGATGATAGAGTACAGTATATACATATGCATATGAGATGAATAATGTAGGGTAAGTAACATTATATAAGGTAGCATTGTTTAAAGTGGCTAGTGATATATTTACATCATTTCCCATCAATTCCCATTATTAAAATGGCTGGAGTTGGGTCAGTGTCAATGACAGTGTGTTGGCAGCAGCCACTCAATGTTAGTGGTGGCTGCTTAACAGTCTGATGGCCTTGAGATAGAAGCTGTTTTTCAGTCTCTCGGTCCCAGCTTTGATGCACCTGTACTGACCTCGCCTTCTGGATGATAGCGGGGTGAACAGGCAGTGGTCTGGTGGTTGATGTCCTTGATGATCTTTATGGCCTTCCTGTAACAACGGGTGGTGTAGGGTGTCCTGGAGGGCAGGTAGTTTGCCCCCGGTGATGCGTTGTGCAGTCCTCACTACCCTCTGAGAGCTTTACGGCTGAGGGCGGAGGAGTGGCGTACCAGGCGGTGATACAGCCCGCCAGATGCTCTCGATTGTGCATCTGTAGAAGTTTGTGAGTGCTTTTGGTGACAAGCCGAATTTCTTCAGCCTCCTGAGGCTGAATAGGCGCTGCTGCGCTTTCTTCACGACGCTGTCAGTGTGAGGGACCAATTCAGTTTGTCTGTGATGTGTGTATGCCGAGAACTTCTAAACTAGCTACCCTCTCCACTACTGTTCCATCGATGTGGATAGGGGCGTGTTCCCTCTGCTGTTTCCTGAAGTCCACAATCATCTCCTTAGTTTTGTTGGTTGAGTGTGAGGTTATTTTCCTGACACCACACTCCGAGGGCCCTCACCTCCTCCCTGTAGGCCGTCTCGTCGTTGTTGGTAATCAAGCCTACCACTGTTGTGTCGTCCGCAAACTTGATGATTGAGTTGGAGGCGTGCATGGCCACGCAGTCGTGGGTGAACAGGGAGTACAGGAGAGGGCTCAGAACGCACCCTTGTGGGGCCCCCGTGTTGAGGATCAGCGGGGAGGAGATGTTCTTGCCTACCCTCACCACCCGGTAATGGGATCTCAGCCTTAAGACATTTTAAAGCAGTTCTGCATGGAAGAGTGGGCCAAAATTCCTCCACAGTGACGGGAGAGACTGATCAACAACTACAGGAAGCATTTGGTTCGAGTCATTGTAGCTAAATGTGGCAGACCCATTTAATGAGTCTAATGGGGCAATTACTTTTTCACACTGAGGAATTGGGTGTTGCATAACTTTATATAATTTTGGTTATTTGTAAATTCATGTTCCCTTCATCTAATATTAGGTTTTGTTTGAAGATCTGATAACATTCAGTATGAAATATACAAATTAGAGAAAATCAGAAAGGTGGCGAATACTTGTTCACTACAGTTATAAGGAAAGTTAAATATTTTATAGTTAGTCATTTTATAAATTGATAATACTATATTTAGAAAAAATATAAGTAAACTCAAACCTTATTCACACAGTTTTGTTTAATAGGAAATTAAAATATCAAAATATGCAATATTTTATATGATGTACCATATTTGTACTGTGTACTTAAAAGTGACTACACCTTAGCAATTTATAACACTTTTTTCTTTCCAGAAAGGTGAGATTTGAACCTTTCTTGGAGTATGCATCATTACTATTTATGGCCCTCTCATTATGTATAATTATATATAATGTTTGGGGGGATTACTCAGATTAGATGTTTTATTAAATGTAGTTTAATATAACCCATAACAGTCTAAACCCTGTCTACCAAAGATCATTTAGCTATTTGATTTTGAATTTTAAGACCCCCTTGAACTATCCCCAAAAATATTTTATCAAAAAAATATGTTTGACATTACTGCTATTAGCCTATACAAATGCGTTGAATTACAGATTCCCTACAAGGAACAACAGATAGCCCCAGAAAACTTTGTTCTGAAGTTTCTTTCCTATATCTGAGATATATAAGAAAGAGCAGGAAACTTTTTTTAAATGATTCTATTTGTATTTTTTTAAATATACATTTTTTATTTAACCATTTATTTTTGGCACTGAACAGACTCCATATACTGTACAGTCTACTTCCATTCATTTTTTAAGCTAGTACCGGGGGACCTTCAGATAAGTCTTGTGAGGCCTGTGGGTATCCATTCATAACCCACATACATTTTGTTACATTACAGCGTTATTCTACAATGGATTAAATTGTTTTTTTACATCTTATCCATCTACAAACGATAACCGATAATGACAAAGCAAAACAGGTTTTTAGACATTTTTTCAAATGTATAAAAA
>NC_060184.1:48851690-48866659 GCF_021184085.1 Oncorhynchus gorbuscha | reverse complement strand
GTGATTATGGGACATCTAGGAGTGCCAACAAAGAAGATGGTCAAAGGTAATGAATGTTTTATATTTTATTTGTGCGGTTTGTGTAGCGACGACTATGCTAATTATTTTGTTTACGTCTCCTGCGGGTCTTTTGGGGTGTTACATGCTATCAGATAATAGCTTCTCATGCTTTCGCCGAAAAGCATTTTAAAAATCTGACTTGTTGCCTGGATTCACAACGGGTGTAGCTTTAATTCAATACCCTGCATGTGTATTTTAACGAACGTTTGAGTTTTAACTAATACTATTAGCATTTAGCGTAGCGCATTTGCATTTCCAGAGCTCTAGATGGGACACCTGCGTGCCAGGTAGGATCAGGAGGTTAACTGTTACGCTTTCGACTAACCACCGTGCAAGCAGTTGCTCTGGACGCAACTTGGGTACACTGCAGCATCGACTGAGAGGTTCTTGCTGCTAAGGGAATGCCTGACGGCTTGAAAGACGTTTTGGACACTAAAGGGAAAATATTTACTCTGTTAAAGCAAGGCCCCTAAACTCGTCGTGTATCTTCTGCACTATGCAATGATATGGGCAGTGACCATGTGACACCTTTACAACATACAGAAGTGAGCTGGTTATAAAGGGGCAAAAGTATCGATTGTTCTGCCCCTGCTCCTAGGCCGTCATTGTAAATAAGAATTTCTTCTTAATTGACTTGCAAAGTTAAATAAATATCTGGGTGTTGTTTTTTCTCACCTGAATGATCTGAATCTAGGATTACAGGTACTCTCTGCAACTATATTCAATGTGCGGACAAAATGTAGGCTATGATTGTAACGCTCAGGGTGTCCTGGGTGTGGAGTCAGATGCAGGAAACAGAGAGTGCAATGCTGTGCTCTTTAATGCACAAACGCAACACAGGGTGCTCACAACCAAACTGCCCCAAACACGGGGACGAAAATAGTACAACCGGAAAACACGACCAGGAACAAACACGTTCCTCTACAACAGAACCAAAGGTCACAATAATTAATCCCGCACAAAGAAACAGGCGGGCAGGCTGTCTAATAAAGCCCAACTAATCATTCCCGAACAGGTGCTAACAATAAACATACAAGGAGGGGGAGAAAAGACAATGGAAGGGAAGCCACCTCAGTCGGACTCGTGACAATGATAAAGAAATTGGTGCTCTTCTCTGTCTGCATTAACATGGACAACACACAGGTCTTTCCATCATTGTATGATTTTTTGTGTGCAAATTAACTCAAGTTTACAGACTATGTCAAATGTGATATAGCTGAAAATGAGTAAGTTGAGTTGGTGCGCAATTACGCAGGTACTTTCTCGAAACGGATGACACAAACAACTGGATTCATTATCCCTTACATGCCCTGCCACCAATCCATTTAGCAATATCTAAACAAGAGAGCCTCTTCAAAATTGCAACAAGCTGTTCTGTGAACATTTTATTTCATCAGAAGCCACTGCCATATTTCTGTATTGGGCTGCACTCAGAGTATTCTGGCTTGGCAAATAGCGCTGTTACGACACGGATGCCCTTTGAAACCACTGTCCTATGTTAGAGTGGATTCTCAGCCCTCACTAGCATGAAAACTAAATACAGGCACAGACTGTGTGTGGAAAATGATTTAAGACTGAGCCTCTCTCCAATACAACCCAACAGAGTTGTGTGCATCCTTTCAAGCACACCCTTCTCATAAACCTGTGTTGAGTTATTCACAATTTTCTATGAACAAATAAGGTTTTATATGTAAGATGGTTAAATAAGGAAAAAAAATATTGACTATTATTATTTTATTGATATAAGGGTTCTTTGCTACTTCCCACATGCCGGGTTGTGACAGAACTCACAATCTTTCTTATGATTAATAAATGTATCATATTGTGTTTCTATGGAAGGCTTACAATGATGGCAAAAAACAACATTTGAGAGTGCGCCGACCCTGGTGCTAGAGGGGGTACACAGTTGGAGGTTGAATGTTTGAAGGGGCACGGGACTATAACAAGTTTGGGAACCACTGCTGTAGGACAAGGGGGACTCTCGCTACGACCGGCCATTTCTGTCAATAAGTTTCTTTGCAATGTTTAATGGCATATTTAAAGTTGTGTATTAAAGTAAAGGAAAGAGAACTTTCACATACAGTAAGAGTGTTCAAAATTAAAATGATAATGATAGGTACCATTTTGACTCCACAGTCGTGGCCAAAAGATTTGAGAATGACACAAATAGACATTTTCACAAAGTCTGCTGCTTCAGTGTCTTTAGATATTTTTTGTCAGATGTTACTATGGAATACTGAAGTATAATTACAAGCATTTCATACGTGTCAAAGGCTTTTATTGACAATTACATTGTTGCAAAGAGTCAATATTTGCAGTGTTGACCCTTTTTCAAGACCTCTGCAATCCGCCCTGGCATGCTGTCAATTAACTTCATCCTGACTGATGGCAGCCCATTATTGCATAATCAATTCTTGGAGTTTGTTAGAATTTGTGGGTTTTTGTTTGTCCACCCACCTCTTGATGATTGACCACAAGTTCTCAATGGGATTAAGGTCTAGGTAGTTTCATGGCCATGGACCCAAAATATCGATGTTTTGTTCCCCAACCCACTTAGCTATCACTTTTGCCTTATGGCAAGGTGCTCCATCATGCTGGAAAAGGCTTTTTTGTCACCAAAATGTTCCTGGATGGTTGGGAGAAGATGCTCTCGGAGGATGTGTTGGTACCATTCTTTATTCATGGCTGTGTTCTTAGGCAAAATTGTGAGTGAGCCTACTCCTTGGCTAAGAAGCAACCCCACACATGAATGGTCTCAGGATGCTTTACTGTTGGCATGACACAGGACTGATGGTAGCGCTCACCTTGTCTTCTCTGGACAAGCTTTTTCCAGATGCCCCAAACAATCGGAAAGGGATTCATCAGAGAAAATGACTTTACCCCAGTCCTCAGCAGTCCAATCCCTGTACCTTTTGCAGAATATCAGTCTGTCCATAATGTTTTCCTGGAGAGAAGTGGCTTCTTTGCTGCCCTTTTTGACACCAGGCCATTCTTCAAACGTCTTTGCCTCACTGTGCATGCAGATGCACTCACACCTGCCTGCTGCCATTCCTGAGCAAGCTCTGTACTGGTGGTGCCCTGATCCCGCAGCAGAATCAACTTTAGGAGACGGTCCTGGCGCTTGCTGGACTTTCCTGGGCGCCCTGAAGCCTTCTTCACAACAATTGAACCGCAATCCTTGAAGTTCTTGATGATCTGATAAATGGTTGATGTTATTTGAACTCAATCAGCATGACAGAGTGATCTCCAGCCTTGTCCTCGTCAACACTCACACCTGTGTTAAAAACCTCTTATGGATGAAATCCCGTTAGCGGGATCAATATGACAACAGCCAGTGAAAGTGCAGGGCGCCAAATTCAAACAACAGAAATTTCATAATTAAAATTCCTCAAACATACAAGTATTATACATCATCTTAAAGATAAACTTGTTTTTAATCCCACCACAGTGTACGATTTCAAAAGGCTTCACAGCGAAAGCATACATTGCGATTATCTGAGGTCTGCACCTAGTCACAGAAAAACACATTTTTTTCCAGCCAAAGAGAGGAGTCACAAAAAGCACAGGGCTGAAATGCAGTGGACATGTTTTGGGGGGATTCAGTTCTTTTGCATGGCAAAGAGGGACTTTGCAATTAATTGCAATTAATTGCAATTCATCTGATCACTCTTCATAACATTCTGGAGTATATGCAAATTGAGGCAGCAGACTTTGTGAAAATTAATATTTGTCATTCTCAAAACTTTTGGCCATGACTATAGTGCTTTGTCTCTAAACCTTACTAGCTGTTAAATCATTCCTATGACCTTGTTTCCTCAGACAGGCTTTAAGAAGTCTTCCTAAATTTCTTGGTTTTGTTCATGCCAAATTAGGCAAATATTTCACTGTGCACGCAACATAAACACAGAAAGTCACGAATTTTTAAATGTATTTGGCTAAGATGTGTGTAAACCTCCGACTTCAACAGTACTTAGTCCTATTCAATTATCACCGAAATAGGCTAATAAATAGTCTAATGCATGGCTGCCTACAACTACCTGAATTTATTCCAAACAGAAATTTACATGAAGGTAGGCTAATTCACTTTCCCAATATATTGTTTCACTTTCGAAAGCAGCAAATCTTTCCTCTCCCGACACTTCTGCCACAACATTTGTACAATCAAAATAAAATCTATATTCTTTCTATAAAATCTCATTAAACTACAAACTAGCTACAAATTCTGATTAATACACAATGTCTGGAGAAGGGGAGACTTGTGCCCTGAGAAGAGTGACCGTGAGTGAGTGTGTCTGTGTCACGCCTTGGTCATTGTATTTTGTGTTTTTGTTATATGTTTGGTTAGGCCAGGGTGTGACATGGGTTTATGTTATTGTATTTTCGTATTGGGGTTTGTAGTATTTGGGATCGCGGCTGATTAGGGGTGTTGTATAGGCTTGGCTGCCTGGGCGATTCTCAATCAGGTCAGGTGATTCTCGTTGTCTCTGATTGGGAACCGTATTTGGTAGCCTGAGTTTAGCTTGTATTTAAGTGGGTGATTGTTCCTGTCTCTGTGTTGTTTCACCAGATAGGCTGTAATTAGATTTCACGTTCCGTTTATTTATTTTTGTATATGTATAAGTTATTTCATGTATCACGATCTCTTCATTAAGAACATGAGTAACCACTACACTGCATTTCGGTCCGACTCTCTTTCCACAAACGAAAGAACGCCGTTACAGAATCACCACCACTCACGGACCGAGCAGCGTGTTAACAGGCAGCGACAGCGACAGCTTGAACAGCGAAGGGAGGATGTTATGGACAGCAGAGGTATGGAGTATACTGACGTGGGAAGAAATCGACGGGTGGGCCGGCTTGACCCAGAGAGAGTGCAGGAGCCTGCCTGGGATTCGCTGGAACAATGCGAAGAGGGCTATAGGCGAACGGAGTCGAAAAGGAGAACACAGCGGCGCAGAGCGAAACCTGAAAGTCACCCCAAAAATGTATTGGGGGTGGCTCAGGGAGAGTATGGCTGAGTCAGGAGATAGACCTGAGCCAACTCTCCTTGTTTATCGTGAGGAGCCAAGGAGGAGACCAGAACCAGAGCCGGTGTTAGAGGTGAGCGAAGCAGAGACTGTG
The DNA here is from genome assembly GCF_021184085.1 of Oncorhynchus gorbuscha. Lineage (NCBI taxonomy): Eukaryota > Metazoa > Chordata > Actinopteri > Salmoniformes > Salmonidae > Oncorhynchus > Oncorhynchus gorbuscha. The sequence goes on along the minus strand of NC_060184.1, from coordinate 48,861,478 downwards.
AAGGAGTTAATGGGGAAAGTGGAGTGGAGAGTAATGAGTGAGTTGCTAGCTTGTTGCTATAGATACGATATTCGTCCGACGGATCGTGTCGGGGATTTGATAGCACCTGAGTTAGCGCTCCATACTCAACCTGAGGTGTGTGTTAGTCGGCTGGTGAAGTTGGTGCCAGCCTCACGCACCAGGCCTCCTGTGCACATCCCTAGCCTTGCACGTCCTGTGCCAACACTGCTCTCAAGATCTCCAGTACGCCTTCACGGTCTAGCCCATCCTGTGCCACCTCCACACTCCAGTCCTCCGGTGGCAGCTCCCCGCACCAGGCGTCCTGTGCGTGTCCTCGATCCTGTAGCACCAGTTCCAGCACCACGCACCAGGCCTCCAGTGCGCCTCGCCTGTTCAGGGCAGCCAGAGCCTGTCTCCTCTCCTGCGCTGCCGGAGTCTCCAGTCTGCCCAGCGCCGCCAGTGCTGCCAGTCTGCCCAGCGCCGCCAGTGCTCCCAGTCTGCCCAGCGCCGCCAGTCTGCCCAGCGTCACCAGTCTGCCCAGCGTCGCCAGTCTGCCCAGCTCCGCCAGTCTGCCCAGCGCCGCCAGTCTGCCCAGCGCCGCCAGTCTGCCCAGCGCCGCCAGTCTGCCCAGCGCCGCCAGTCTGTCAGGATCAGTTAGATCCACCAGTCAGCCAGGATCCACCAGTCTGCCAGGATCCGCCAGAAGTGCCAGTCAGCCAGGATCTGCCAGTCTGCAGGGTGCTGTCAGCCTGCATGAAGCAGTCAGAGCTGTCAGCCTGCATGGAGCAGTCAGAGCTGTCAGTCTGCATGAAGCAGCCAGAGCTGTCAGTCTGTAAGAAGCAGCCAGAGCTGTCAGTCTGCATAGAGCAGCTAGATCCGCCAGTCAGCCATGATCTTCTAGATCTGGCAGTCAACCAGACTCTTCCAGATCTGCCAGTCAACCAGTCTCTTCCAGATCTGCCAGTCAACCAGTCTCTTCCAGATCTGCCAATCAACCAGTCTCTTCCAGATCTGATAGTCAACCAGAATCTTCCAGTTCTGCCAGCCAGCCAGGATCTACCGGAGCCTACTACCTGCCTGAGCTTCATCTCAGTACTGGGCTTCCTCTCAGTACTGGGCTTCCTCTCAGTACTGGGCTTCCTCTCAGTACTGGGCTTCCCTTCAGTCCCGGGCTGCCCCTCAGTCCCGGGCTGCTTCTGTCCCGAGATGCCCCTCTGTCCCGAGCTGCTCCTCTGTCCCGAGCTGCCCCTCTGTCCCGAGCTGCCCCTCTGTCCCGAGCTGCCCCTCAGTCCCGAGCTGCCCTCAGTCCCGAGCTGCCCCTCAGTCACAAGCTGCCCCTCAGTCCAGTGGGGATCTGGGTGAGGACTATTAGGCCCTGGTCGGCGGAGAGGGTGGATTATCCCAGGACGCGAAGGGGAGGAACTAGGACATTAATGAAGTGGGGTCCACGTCCCGAGCCGGAGCCGCCACCATGGACAGACACCCACCCGGTCCCTCCGTATGGTTTTGAGGATCGTCCGGGAGTCCGCACCTTAGGGGGGGGGTTCTGTCACGCCTTGGTTATTGTAATTTGTGTTTTTGTTATATGTTTGGTTAGGCCAGGGTGTGACATTGGTTTATATGTTGTTTTTCGTATTGGGGTTTGTAGTATTTGGGATCGCGGCTGATTAGGGGTGTTGTATAGGCTTGGCTGCCTGAGGCGATTCTCAATCAGAGTCAGGGATTCTCGTTGTCTCTGATTGGGAACCGTATTTAGGTAGCCTGAGTTTCGCTTTGTATTTCGTGGGTGATTGTTCCTGTCTCTGTGTTGTGTCACCAGATAGGCTGTTATTAGATTTCACGTTCCGTTTGTTGTTTTTTGTATATGTATAAGTTATTTCATGTATCACGATCTCTTCATTAAAGACATGAGTAACCACTACACTGCATTTCGGTCCGACTCTCTTTCCACAAACGAAGAACGCCGTTACAGTCTGGGCAAATGAGAGTAGTGTAATGCGATTCTTCCGTGGTAAGTGTCCATGGTTTTAAAAGGAAAACTCAACATGAATACAACTACAAAAACAAGAAACATGAAAACGAGAAACACAAAACAGGCTACCTAAATATGGTTCCCAATCAGAGACAATGACTAACACCTGCCTCTGATTGAGAACCATATCAGGCCAAACATAGAAATAGACAAACTAGACACACAACATAGAATGCACACCCAGCTCACGTCCTGACCAACACTAAAACAAGGAAAACACACAAGAACTATGGTCAGAACGTGACAAGCAGAAGGAGAGCGGCTTTTTTCTAATCCAATCGTGCAGCAAGCTCAACCAAGACCCCACCCGTTTCTTTACAGACAGAAGAATTAGCCAATAGTTGTTTAGAGCGCCCAGCGCTTAACACTGTTTGAGTGAAAGAGAGAAATAACTATTAATCACGAATAATTACAAAAAATACTTCATAATCGGTTTCAGACAATTCTCACACTCGGAACACCTCTAATCAATATTCACCTTCGTAGTATGGATGAAGCCTGAGCTGGAATGTGAAACTAGCTGAAGCTGGCTGGCTTTATAAAAGTCTGAGTAGATCTAGCTTCAATCGTAGTACACCCCTCAGGAAGCTCCTGTTCATTTTTCAATAATTTACTGTCAGCTTGCTGCAAGTAGTTATTGTCAAATTTACAGTAACTTACTGTGGCTGATCACTATCATGCTCACTGACCTGATGGTGTTGCAGGGTCCCAAGTGTGCTCACCACAAAGACTGCTTAATAATTGTCAACTAAATTTAAGCTTGTAAACAGTATTGATTTTTACTTTTTATTATGTAGCTTTGAGGTATGCGTCAAAATCTCTAAGCAGTGTACTTCGAAGCAGTTTGCCGATGCCTGTATCCCTTTATCGGAAGCACGTAATAAATGGCATCTAAACCTGTTTCGTCGAAACAACCACCTGATTGGTTTGTTTTTGGTTTGGTAGAAGATTAAAACCTCTTGCAGCCCCTCTACTTTGTGCAATTTCTGCCTGAAGACATACCCAAATCTAACAGCCTGTAGCTCAGGCACAGAAACAAGGATATTGTTATGCAGGTGAATGAGGACCCAAAAGCGACTTGGCGAAAACAGAGTCTTTATTCCAGTAAAGGAAATAGGCAATACTCCTAGACAAATCGGAGCAGAAAACAAAGCATAAAAACTAATTCCACTCGTAGTGACGAGGACAGACTGGAGACTCGACCATAAACTGTAGGTTGCCTCGGAAGGCACCGACCGTAGCAGACTCTGACACCTGCTCACACGCAGCATCTGAGGGAAACAAGACACAGCACGGCGAACAATATACAAGGATCCGACAGGACAGAAACGGAAGACAAGGGGAGAAATAGGGACTCTAATCAGAGGACAAGATAGGGAACAGGTGTGGAAAGACTAAATGAGTGAGTAGGAGAATAGGAACAGCTGGGTGCAGGAACGGAACGATAGAGAGAAGAGAGAGAGGGAGGGAGAGAGAAAAAAGGGAACGAACCTAATAAGACCAGCAGGGGAAAACGAACAGAAGGGAAAGCAAAATGACAAGACAATATAAGACAAAACATGACAGATATGCATATTATTGGTACCATTTGAAAGAAAACACTCTGAAGTTTGTGTAAATGTGAATTGAATGTAGGAGAATAACACACAATAGATCTGGTTTATTTTGTATCATCATCTTTAAAATGAACAAGATAAAACAAACATTCAGATAGGATGATGGGGACAATTTCAGTGAAAAATATAAGAGGGCAACAGTACTTGTGCAACGTTTCAGATTGATAACTTCCAAAATGAGTGTGCTACATGACATTTGTCATGTAGTCACAGCGTCTGGATTAACAAGAAGTTAATCTTTGAACCGATGTATAACACTTGTATATTTTATGAATGCTTATTATATTTATTCCTGTATTTTGAATTTGAAGCTCTGCAATTTTACGTGATGTCGGCCAGATGCAAGCATTCCACATACCCTAGATAGGTAAACATAATGGCAGAAATGCACAGTAACCTCTTAAGTAATTATTTTGTATTTTATTGCATGACATAAGTATTTGATACATCAGAAAAGCAGAACTTAATATTTGGTACAGAAAGCTTTGTTTGCATTGACAGAGATCATACGTTTCCTGTAGTTCTTGACCAGGTTTGCACACACTGCAGCAGGGATTTAGGTCCACTCCTCCATACAGACCTTCTCCAGATCCTTCAGGTTTCGGGGCGGTCACTGGGCAATATGGACTTTCAGCTCCCTCCAAATATTTTCTATTGGGTTCAGGTCTGGAGACTGGCTCGGGTATTGTAGAGAGGTTGGTTATCAAATACTTCTGTCATGCAATAAAATGCAAATTAATTACTTAAAAATTATACAATGTGATTTTCTGGATTTTAGATTTTAGATTCCGTCTCTCACAGTTGAAGTGTACGTATGATAAAAAAATACAGACCTCTACATGCTTTGTAAGTAGGAAAACTTGCAAAATCGTCAGTGTATCCAATACTTGTTCTCCCCACTGTATATATTTTTTAAAGAACAAAATCCACCTACATTCTTCTTAAGGGATTCTTGAGGGGTTCTCTGTCAAGGGTGAGGGTGAAATGTGTAACCATTTTTCAGGTGTTACAATTGGTGGATGCCAGGTGCAGAGAGGGGCTAAAGAGGCCCAGATATATAGAATTAGTCATGTATCGTATGCAGAGGCTGTAGGACAAATTGGTGGAACTACAGTGTGTATTGATGGAGCTTCAATGGCTGCTCATGTACTAAGTGGACCTAATGTCAGGGCCGGTGTTTCTGCTGGACCTGGCATGGTTTCAAGGCCTATTCAGAAATCTTGTGCTCATGAATGGGCGGTGTCAAAGGACACTTTGATAATAAATAAAGTTGACTTCATTGATTTTATTGGTAAGGTTATCAATACAACTCAGGTTGTGGAAAGCAGAAATGCCAGACTGAAGGTTATTGTGGAGAAGGCAAAAGAGATATTGGGGGTAACAGATGTTACTGTTGAAATCGTTGTTGACTTAAATTGGAGTGTTTTAGCATGATGTACATACAGTTTAAAGGGTATGAGAGTTGGGGAGGGCTTTCTGAGGGTAGACATTAGTAGGTATTTATTCCGATTTCATTTTATTTTCATGGTAGTACATAAAATCGGGCAGATAATGACTGATAGTACATTCCAGCAGAGTAGGAGGTGGCATGCACTTAAACAATCATTTGCAGACCGCCATGATATCAGAGAAGAAAAAGAACATGATATGTTAAATGTGATTATGGCCAGCAAAAGTGTCTTGTGAGAAATTTTCATAGACTTGTGTCAATTGATCACTTATGTCTAAATTGAAGGTTCTCAAACCACTCCTCATGAACCCCCATCTGTTCCAGAGATAGCACTCCTAATTTGAAGTTTAAATTAACACAATATGGCTAACCAGAAACAATAATATCCGGGAATTTGCAGGTGCCTTGGTGGAAGAGTGGGGTGACATCTCACAGCAAGAACTGGCAAATCTGGTGCAGTCCATGAGGAGGAGATACACTGCAGTGCTTAATGCAGCCAGATACTGACTTTCACTTTTGATTTTTACCACACTTTGTTCAGGGACATATTATTCATATGATTAACTTGTTAAGTTCTCAGTTTTGAATCTGTTATGTTCATACAAATATTTACACATTTTAAGTTTGCTGAAAATAAACTCAGTTGACAGTGAGAGGACGCTTCTTTTTGCTGAGTTTATATATACAGTGCATTCGTATTCAGACCTCTTGACTTTTTCCATATTTTGTTACGTTACAGCCTTATTCTAAAACAATTAAATGTTTTTTTTACCCTCATCAGTCTAGAGACAAAATCAAATCAAATCAAATGTATTTATATAGCCCTTCGTACATCAGCTGATATCTCAAAGTGCTGTACAGAAACCCAGCCTAAAACCCCAAACAGCAAGCAATGCAGGTGTAGAAGCACGGTGGCAAGGAAAAACTCCCTAGAAAGGCAGAAACCTAGAGAGGAACCAGGCTATGTGGGGTGGCCAGTCCTCTTCTGGCTGTGCCGGGTGGAGATTATAACAGAACATGGCCAAGATGTTCAAATGTTCATAAATTACCAGCATGGTACATTATTAATAAGGCAGAACAGTTGAAACTGGAGCAGCAGCACGGCCAGGTGGACTGGGGACAGCAAGGAGTCATCATGTCAGGTAGTCCTGACGCATGGTCCTAGGGCTCAGGTCCTCCGAGAGAGAAAGAAAGAGCAAATTAGAGAGAGCACACTTAAATTCACACAGGACACAGGACAATAGGACAGGAGAAGTACTCCAGATATAACAAACTGACCCTAACCCCGACACAAACTACTGCAGCATAAATACTGGAGGCTGAGACAGGAGGGGTCAGGAGAGACTGTGGCCCCATCCGAGGACACCCCAGGACAGGGCCAAAAAGGAAGGATATAACCCGACCCACTTGGCCAAAGCACAGCCCCCACACCACTAGAGGGATATCTTCAACCACCAACTTGCCATCCTGGTACAAGGCTGAGTATAGCCCACAAAGATCTCCGCCACGGCACAACCCAAGGGGGCGCCAACCAGACAGGGAAGGTATGAGAAAGCCCCAGTAAGCCAGTGACTCAGCCCCTTTAATAGGGTTAGAGGCAGAGAATCCCAGTGGAAAGAGGGGAACCGGCCAGGCAGAGACGGCAAGAGCGGTTCGTTGCTCCAGAGCCTTTCCGTTCACCTTCCCACTCCTGGGCCAGACTACACTCAATCATATGACCCACTGAAGAGATGAGTCTTCAGTAAAGACTTAAAGGTCGAGACCGAGTTTGCGTCTCTGACATGGGTAGGCAGACCGTTCCATAAAAATGGAGCTCTATAGGAGAAAGCCCTGCCTCCAGCTGTTTGCTTAGAAACTCTAGGGACAATTAGGAGGCCAGTCTTGTGACCGTAGCGTACGTGTAGGTATGTACGGCAGGAACAAATCAGAGAGATAGGTAGGAGCAAGCCCATGTAATGCTTTGTAGGTTAGCAGTAAAACCTTGAAATCAGCCCTTGCTTTAACAGGAAGCCAGTGTAGGGAGGCTAGCACTGGAGTAATATGATCAAATGTTTTGGTTCTAGTCAGGATTCTAGCAGCCATATTTAGCACTAACTGAAGTTTATTTAGTGCTTTATCTGGGTAGCCGGAAAGTAGAGCATTGCAGTAGTCTAACTTAGAAGTGACAAAAGCATGGATTAATTTTTCTGCATCATTTTTGGACAGAAAGTTTCTGATTTTTGCAATGATACGTAGATGGAAAAACCTGTCCTTGTAATGGTCTTGATATGTTCTTCAAAAGAGAGATCAGGGTCCAGAGTAACGCCGAGGTCCTTCACAGTTTTATTTGGGATGACTGTACAACCATTAAGATTAATTGTCAGATTCAACAGAAGATCTCTTTGTTTCTTGGGACCTAGAACAAGTATCTCTGTTTTGTCCGAGTTTAAAGTAGAAAGCCAACACAATGCCCCATAATGACAAAGCAATAAAAAATAAAAAATATGCACATTTATAACAAATAAAATACAGAAATACCTTATTTACATAAGTAGTCAGGCTCTTTGCCATGAGACTCTAAATTGAGCTCAGCTGAAACCTGTCTCCATCGATCATCCTTGAGCTGTCGCTACAACTTAATTGGAGTCCACCTGTGGTAAATTCAGTTGATTAGACATGATTTGGAAAGGCACACTTGTCTATATTACGTCCCAACAGTTGACAGTGCATGTTGGAGCAAAAATCAAGCCATGAAGTTTAAAGAATTGTCAGTACAGCTCCAAGACAGGATCGCGTGGAGGAGCTGTACGTATGACAGAAAGAAATGTCACCTGAAAAAAAAACTGACATGAAAAATGAAAGGTACACTAACAAAACAACATGCACAGCCACTGAAAGCTGTGTAGGAGTCCCAAATGACACCCTATTCCCTATATAGTGCACTCCTTTTGACAAGGAATTAGGGTTGTGGTCAAAAGTAGTTCACTATAAAGGGTAGAGAATGCATTTTGGGTTCACTGCTGTCTCTATGGTACAAAGAAAAGCAATCGGTTGTGGACAGATGTATATAGCCCTAAGGGATTGACTGTCTGACTGGCTGCCATTGTGACCGCCTGGCGTATTTAGTTTGATCAACACTGTCCTCTGGTGAAACAATCTCTGCAGATTAAGATTACTAGACTTCCAGTACCCTCAAGAAGACTTCATAATGAGATGTATGCTGACTGCATGGTTGAATGTTTGAAGCTCAAGTTATTGTTGTGAAGAATATGGCCACAGTATTGATGGTGGAATGTGTAAATTGTATAGTCAGTGAAAAGCCAACACTTGAACTTTTTTTCTAGAAACTGATTATGTGCAGTGATTTTCTTCTTCTCTACCACAGGTGACTGCTTTGTACAATTGAGGGGGCAATGGCACAAAATAAATTGCTTTTCTAAGGGTTCAGTCAGTGTATTGAGAGGGTGTGTATGCTGAGGGGTTGGTGTGAAATAACAACAATGATCGATAGGGATAGGGTGCCATTTGGGATGCAGAGACTGTGTGTGATGGAGATGCTTTGCATTGTGTATTGGTGGAATGCCTTTCCACAGATTGGTCTTCTCAAGATGGTAATGGCAAATTTGAGCCAGAGACACATCGATCTAGCTGGAGAAAATTGAAATAGTATTGTAATGCTGTATATCTTAAAGTGATATAAGTTGTCAACTGATGGTTATAAGACTCAGATAAGTACAAGCTTTCTCCAACCTACAGCCAGTAGGCAAAAAATGCCCTCCCCCTTGCTATTTTCCGATTTCCCTACGCCCTAAAGCTATAAATTCCTACTGCCAGCAGGTGAACGGAGTTTGACATTCAAGACATGATATGCATCTCTGGTGGGTAGCCCCATTCATAGGACCGCTATAAGCCTTTGGCAAGCCGCTTTTGCACTCTGGCGTGTAGTCTTCACACAGAAGACAGCTATAAGCGCTAGGCAAGCCATCTAGCCATGAGTTAATTTGAAAGACAATGGCAAGGAATTTCTCTAATCTTAAATTCGCCCTGCCATCTTCCAGCTAAACACAGCCAGCCAGAGGCCGCAAACTGTTGTTGTTTCTATAAATCATTTGTTGTGGTATTAATTTGATTTGATTTATTTGCCCATTTAAAACGACAATAAAACCACACATGGGTATAATACATTTAAATCATTGGTAGGATGACACAAAAAGTCATACACCTTACAATTTAGATTTAAAGTAGATTATTGATATATTGATTATGCCCCAAAATAGCCTACATTTTTGCCATTGACTTAATATATTTTTGAGGCAATACAAAAGATTCCTTTCTAGTAATGAACTTTTGTCACCATTGTCCTGTGAGACGCCTGAAAGTACATGATGTTACTGGCTTCATCAATAACTCCATTGGCTGATGTCGCTCCCCACTTTGACCATACGTAATATCCCAACCAGAAGCCATGGATTACAGGCAACATCCGCACCAAGTTAACCTCTTCAGTCGACCCTCTACTTTTTCAACATTCTGTTAAAAATCGCGCACTGCTACTCAAGCCAGGAATATAGTATATGCATATGATTAGTATGTGTGAATAGAAAACACTCAGACGCTAAATCACGGCTGTGACTATAACAGAACGTGCGTTTCATCGAAAAGTGCAAGAAAATCTGATCACTGAAAATGGAATGGAAATAAATATCCTTGC
>NC_060184.1:48845001-48851590 GCF_021184085.1 Oncorhynchus gorbuscha | reverse complement strand
TTGAAATAGTTACTTGCATAGCAGAGTCTTTTGTTTAGACATGTTTCTAGCTAGCTTAACAATGAATCATAATCCTAACTCAAAACATTACTATCCTGCATGCATCTTTAGGTAGCTAACCAACCAGGTTCAATGTTAGCTAACTAACAATAAGGTCATAACTAGTAATGCACATGGCTCTGAGATACGTACGAATAATATTACTATGGGCTGAAAATGTTAGTATGGAGTGCTGGGACTATGCGCTCACAAACAGAATATAGAACATGTGAATTATAGGATCCGTATGCTATCACACTAGTCCCAAATTTGGAAAAAGACATGTTACTAAATTAAATACTGCTTTTTTGGTTGCATGTTTTTGAAATGTAAAAACATCTGTCTGGGTGTTAGAAATGAATTTAATCCAAAAGTAATCCAATTACATTACCCATTTTGAGTAATCCAAGGGATTGCGTTACTGATTACTTAATTTTTCATTTTCCAAGCAATCCGCCCAACACTGTTTATCATATTGTTATGTTCATGGGTTTTCCACACACTAATAGATGATGTCCTACTATTCCCAAAGGATGTGAAAATTTCCAATGAATTACAGTAAGAGTGTGATTACTAATTACTCATCCCTCAAAGTGGCCAACAACACTTTTTAGTCAATTTTATGCTGCATTTGATGTTTCTGACAGTATGCTGACTCCAAGTTTATCATTTTAAAAGGCAAATTGATCAATAGAAAACCCTTTTGCAATTATGTTAGCACAGCTGAAAACTGTTGTGCTGATTAAAGAAGCAATAAAACTGGCATTCTTTAGACAAGTTGAGTATCTGGACATCAGCATTTGTGGGTTCGATTACAGGCTCAAAATGGACAGAAACAAATAACTTTCTTCTGAAACTCGTCAGCCTATTCTTGTTCTGAGAAATGAAGGCTATTCCATGTGAGAAATTGCCAATAAAATGAAAATGGTACAACGCTGTGTGCTACTCCCTTCGCAGATCAGTGCAAGCTGGCGCTAACCAAAATAGAAAGAGGAGAGGGAAGCCCATCCTTGCACAACTGAGCAAGAGGACAAGTACATTAGAGTGTCTAGTTTGAGAAACAGACACCTCAGAAGTCCTCAACTGGCAGCTTCATTAAATAATACCCGCAAAATACCCGTCTCAACAACAACAGTGAAGAGGCGACTCCGGGATACTGGCCTTCTAGGCAGAGTTCCTCTGTCCAGTGTCTGTCTTCTTTTACCCATCTTAATCTTTTCTTTTTATTGACCAGTCTGAGAAATTGCTTTTTCTTTCTAACTCTGCCTAGAATGCCAGCATCCCAGAGTCGCCGTTTCACTGTTGACGCTGAGATTCGTTTATACAAATCTCCGCTGTTAAAAACGAAATGTTAGTTTAAAAGAAATGTGAGACAATGTCTAGATGCTTTTTATAGTGGAGATAAAGTTTATATCTTCTCTGCCTGCGCTGATGAGACAGCATTCAGGATTAGGACCAACCTGTTTATAATACAGCATAGCCTACATGTGAACAGTATGTATGTTATATAACTTTTGAAAAAACTGACCATATTAAATTATCATTGTAATTTCGCACATATTGATATCAAACATGTGTCTACCCCAATGCTCTGTTGCTGATGACTAGGATGAATGCAGGAGCAGATTTCAGGAGCAGGGCAAGACACTCTCTTTTTGATTGATGACTGATATAAGGGCATGTCGCAATTGTAAATGAGAACTTGTTCTTAACTTGCCTACCTGGTTAAATAAAGGTGAAATAAAATTTTAAAAATACATGTTTTACATGATAGGCCTATCTGGCTTATATGATTATGATGGTCATAATGCTTAGTGACAGTGTCATAAATTACACTTTCTTAGTAAAGTGACACAGGATGGTCATAATGTTTCATGACAGTGTCATAAAGTGTATTTTCTACAAGTTATTTGAAATATGAGGAAAAACAAATATGATGTAAATATTTCATTCCAACAACAATGGATTTAAGAAACAAACTTTTTAACAAAATTAAACTTCTTGGCAGTGAAAAACTCATTTGAAAATATGTGGGTTTTGACACTCCTAGAAAGTTGGGGTCTAGCTCAAACCCAACACCCCAACCTGAGCACTCCGTTCTGCCACCTCTTGTCTCTTGGCCCTCCCACCCCTACAGGAGGGCAGCTCCCACTCAGCCCAATCCAAGCTCTTCTCTGTTCTGGCAGCCCAATGGTCGTACAACATTCCCCATGAAATTAGGACAGCAGAGTTCCTGCCAATCTTCCGAAAGCACCTGAAACCCTACCTCTTCAAAAGTATCTTAAATAATCCCCCTCCTCATCTCAGACTCTGCTGATAACTACGTAACTGTGCCTGTGATATGTGGTTGTTCCACCTAACTTTCTTAAGACAAATGCACTAACTGTAAGTCGCTCTGGTAAAGATCGTCTGGGAAAAACTCAAGTGTAAAAATATAAAAATGTGTCACAATGAGCCGTAAAATAATGCAATATATGTCAAAGTATATGTAAATATAAGTCACTGGTGTAAATATGGGTCATGACATTGTTATGACCATATTATGACAGGTTATGGCAAGTTATGTCAGATATTATGTCTTATGACACTGGGTCTCAAGTAAAGTGTTAGCAAAAGTTATAATAGCTGCACAATTGAGAGCATGTTGACTGGCTGCATCACCACATGGTATGGCAACTGCTAGGCAGAGGGTAGTGCGTATGGCCAAGTACATCACTGGGGCCAAGCTCCCTGACATCCAGGACCTCTATACCAGACGGTGTCAGAGGAAGGCCCAAAATTTTGTCTCACCAGCCAAGTCATAGGTTATTCTATCTGCTACTGCACGGCAAGCGGTTGCGATGCAAACTACCTGCCCTCTTACAGCACCCGATGTCACAGGAAGGCCAAAAAAGATCATCAAGGACAACAACCACCTGAGTCACTGCCTGTTCACACCGCTAACATCCAGAAGGCGAGGTCAGGACAGGTGCATCAAAGCTGGGACCGAGAGACTGAAAAATTGCTTCTATCTCAAGGCCATCAGACTGCTAAACAGCAATCACCAAATCAAATCAAATCAAATTTTATTTGTCACATACACATGGTTAGCAGATGTTAATGCGAGTGTAGCGAAATGCTTGTGCTTCTAGTTCCGACAATGCAGTGATAACCAACAAGTAATCTAACTAACAATTCCAAAACTACTGTCTTATACACAGTGTAAGGGGATAAGGAACATGTACATAAGGATATATGAATGAGTGATGGTACAGAGCAGCATACAGTAGATGGTATCGAGTACAGTATATACATATGAGATGAGTATGTAGACAAAGTAAACAAAGTGGCATAGTTAAAGTGGCTAGTGATACATGTGTTACATAAGGATGCAGTCGATGTTGTAGAGTACAGTATATACATATGTATATGAGATGAATAATGTAGGGTAAGTAACATTATATAAGGTAGCATTGTTTAAAGTGGCTAGTGATATATTTACATCATTTCCCATCAATTCCCATTATTAAAATGGCTGGAGTTGGGTCAGTCACAATGATGTAAGTTGGCAGCAGCCACTCAATGTTAGTGGTGGCTATTTAACAGCTCACATGGTCTTGAGATAGAAGCTGTTTTTCAGTCTCTCGGTCCTGCTTGATGCACCTGCACTGACCTCGCTTCTGGATGAGAGCGGGTGAACAGGCAGTGGTTCGGGTGGTTGATGTCCTTGAGATCTTTATACCTTCCTGTAAATAAACGGTGGTGTAGGTGTCCTGGAGGGCAGGCAGTTTGCCCCTGTGATGCGTTGTGCAGTCCTCACTACCTCTGGAGAGAGCTCTTACTGCTGAGGGCGCAGTTGCCGCACCAGGCGGTGATACAGCCCGCCAGGATGCTCTCATTGTGCATCTGTAGAAGTTTGTGAGTGCTTTTGGTGACAAGCCAAATTTCTTCAGCCTCCTGAGGTTGAATAGGCGCTGCTGCACCTTCTTCACGACGCTGTCGTGGAGTGGACCAATTCAGTTTGTCTGTGATGTGTATGCCGAGGAACTTAAAACTAGCTGCCCTCTCCCACTACTGTTCCATCGATGTGGATAGGGGGCACCCTGCTGTTTCCTGAAGTCCACAATCATCTCCTTAGTTTTGTTGACGTTGAGTGTGAGGTTATTTTCCTGACACCACACTCCAAGGGCCACACCTCACCTCCTCCCTGTAGGCCGTCTCGTCGTTGTTGGTAATCAAGCCTACCACTGTTGTGTCGTCCATAAACTTACATGATTGAGTTGGAGGCGTGCGTGGCCACGCAGTCGTGGGTGAACAGGGGAGTACAGGAGAGGAGCTCAGAACGCACCATTGTGGGCCCCGTGTTGAGGATCAGCGGGGAGGAGATGTTATTGCCTACCCTCACCACCTGGGGGCGGCCCGTCCAGGAAGTCAGTACCCAGTTGCACAGGCGGGGTCGAGACCCAGGGTCTCGAGGCTTGATGACGAGCTGGAGGGCACGATGGTGTTGAATGCCGAGCTGTAGTCGATGAACAGCATTCTCACATAGGTATTCCTCTTGTCCAGGTGGGTTAGGGCAGTGTGCAGTGTGGTTGAGATTGCATCGTCTGTGGACCTATTTGGGCGGTAAGCAAAATTGAGTGGGTCTAGGGTGTCAGGTAGGGTGGAGGTGATATGGTCCTTGACTAGTCTCTCAAAGCACTTCATGATGACGGAAGTGAGTGCACTACGGGCGGTAGTCGTTTAGCTCAGTTACCTTAGCTTTCTTGGGAAACAGGAACAATGGTGGCCCTCTTTGAAGCATGTGGGAACAGCAGACTGGTATAGGGAGATTGATTGAATATGTCCGTAAACACACCGGCCAGCTGGTCTGCATGCTCTGAGGGCGCGGCTGGGGATGCCGTCTGGGCCTGCAGCCTTGCGAGGAAGTTAACACGTTTAAATGTCTTAATCACCTCGGCTGCAGTGAAGGAGAGACTGCATGTTTCCGTTGCAGGCCGTGTCAGTGGCACTGTATTGTCCTCAAAGCGGGCAAAAGTTATTTAGTCTGCCTGGGAGCAAGACATCCTGGTCCGTGACTGGGCTGGATTTCATCTTGTAGTCCGTGATTGACTGTAGACCCTGCCACATGCCTCTTGTGTCTGAGCCATTGAATTGAGATTCCACTTTGTCTCTGTACTGACGCTAGCTTGTTTGATAGCCTTACGGAGGGAATAGCTGCACTGTTTGTATTCAGTCATGTTTGCCTTTGAACCACCTTTTGCCTGATTAAGCAGTGGTTGGCGGCGGCTTTCGGTTTCCACTTGCTTGATGCTGCCATCAATCCACGGTTTCTGGTTAGAGAATGTTTTTATGGTTGCTATGGGAGCGACATCGCCCCGGCCAGCACGTTCTAATGAACTGCACGCACACCGAATCAGCGTATTCGTCAATATTATTCCCCATCTGACGCAATACGAAACATGTCCCAGTCCCACGTGATGGAAGCAGTCTTGGAGTGTAAGAGTCAGCTTGGTCTGACCAGCGTTGGACAGACCTCACAGCGTGGGAGCCTCTTGTTTTAATTTCTGCCTGTAGGCAGGGATCAGCAAAATGGAGTCGTGGTCAGCTTTTCCGAAAGGGGGCGGGGCAGGGCCTTATATGCGTCGCGGAAGTTAGAGTAACAGTGATCCAAGGTTTTACCACCCCTGGTTGCGCAATCGATATGCTGATAAAATTTAGGGAGTCTTGTTTTCAGATTGGCTTTGTTAAAATCCCCAGCTACAATGAATGCAGCCTCCGGATAAATGTTTTCCAGTTTGCAAAGAGTTAAATAAAGTTCGTTCAGAGCCATCGATGTGTCTGCTTGGGGGGATATATACGGCTGTGATTATAATCGAAGAGAATTCTCTTGGAAGATAATGCGGTCTACATTTGATTGTGAGGAATTCTAAATCAGGTGAACAGAAGGATTTGAGTTCCTGTATGTTTCCTTCATCACACCATGTCCCGTTAGTCATGAGGCATACGCCCCCTCCACTCTTCTTACCAGAGAGATGTTTGTTTCTGTCGGCGCGATGCGTGGAGAAACCCGTTGGCTGTACCGCCCTGGATAGCGTTTTCCCAGTAAGCCATGTCTCCGTAAAGCAGAGAACGTTGCAGTCTCTGATATCCCTCTGGAATGCCACCCTTGCTCGGATTTCATCAACCTTGTTGTCGAGAGACTGGACATTGGCAAGAAGAATACTGGGAAGTGGTGCGCGATGTGCCCTTTTTCGGAGTCTGACCAGAACACCGCCGCGTTTCCTCTTTTTCGGAGTCGTTTCCTTGGGTCGCTGCATGCGATCCATTCCGTTGTCCTGTTTGTAAGGCAGAACACAGGATCCGCGTCGCGGAAAACATATTCTTGGTCGTACTGATGGTGAGTTGACGCTGATCTTATATTCAGTAGTTCTTCTCGACTGTATGTAATGAAACCTAAGATGACCTGGGGTACTAATGTAAGAAATAACACGTAAAAACAAAAACTGCATAGTTTCCTAGAACGCGAAGCGAGGCGGCCATCTCAGTCGGCGCCTCGGAAGTACTATAA
>NC_060184.1:48834067-48844901 GCF_021184085.1 Oncorhynchus gorbuscha | reverse complement strand
ATGACAACAAGCTCAGTCCGATGATGGTGACACACCGCCCCAGACCATGACGGACCCTCCACCTCCAAATCGATCCAGCTCCAGAGTACAGGCCTCTGTGTAACGCTCATTCCTTCGATGATAAACGTGAATCTGACCATCACCCCTGGAGAGACAAAACCGCGACTTGTCAGTTTATAGCACGTTTTGCCTGTCCTGTCTGGTCTAGAGACGGTGGGTTTGTTGCCGGTGATGTCTGGTGAGGGCCTGCCTTACAACAGGTCTACAAGCCCTCAGTCCAGCCTCTCTAAGCCTAGTGCGGACAGTCAGCACTGATGGAGGGATTGTGCATTCCTGGTGTAACTCGGAAAGTTGTTGTTGCCAACCTGTACCTGTCACGCAGGTGTGATGTTAAGATGTACCGATCCTGCACAGGTATTGTTACATGTGGTCTGCCACTGCGAGGATGATCAGCTGTCCGTCCTGTCTCCCTGTAGCGCTGCCTTGCAGCATGACTACGGCACGTTCATGCAGATAAGCAGAGACCCTGGGCATCTTTCTTTTGGTGTTTTCAGTCAGTAGAAAGGACTCTTTAGTGTCCTAAGTTTTCATAACTGTGACCTTATTTGCCTACCGTCTGTAAGCTGTTAGTGTCTTAACGACTGTTCCACAGGTCCATGTTCATTAATTGTTTGTGGTTCATTGAACAGTGTTTAAAACCTTTACAATGAAGATCTGTGACGTTATTTGGATTTTTACAAATTATCTTTGAAAGACAGGGTCCTGAAAAAAGGACGTATTTTCTTTGCTGAGTTTATATATAAAAAAATACATTTACATAAGTATTCAGACCCTTTACTCAGTACTTTGTTGAAGAACCTTTGGCAGCGATTACAGCCTTGAGACTTCTTGGGCATGCTACAAGCTTCACACACCAGTATTTGGGGAGTTTCTCTCATTCTTCTCTGAAGATCAACTCAAGCTCTGTCCGGTTGGGATGAAAGAGTCACTGCACAGCTAATTTCAGGTCTCTCCAAAGATGTTCGATCGGGTTCAGGTCTGGGCTCTGGCTAGGCCACTCAAGGATATTCAGAGACTTGTTCCAAAGCCACTCCTATGTTGTCTTGGCTGTGTGATTAGGGTAGTTGTCCTGTTGGAAGGTGAAACTTTGCACCAGTCTGAGGTCCTGAGCAGGTTTCCATCAAGGATGTCGCTGTACTTTGCTCTGTTCATCTTTCCTTTCGATCCTGACTAGTTTCCCAGACCCTGCCGCTGAAAAACATCCCTACAGAATGATGCTGCCACCACCATTCTTCACTGTAGGGATGGTGCCAGGTTTCCTTCAGATGAGACACTTGGCATTCAAACCAAAGAGTTCAATCTTCGTTTCAACAGACCAGAGAATCTTGTTTCTCATGGTCAGAGTCCTTTAGGTGACTTTTGGACAACTCCAAGCTGGTTGTCATTTGCCTTTTACTGAGGTGTGGCTTCCATATGTCCACTCTACCATAAAGGCCTGATTAGTGGATTGCAGCAGAGATAGTTGTCCTTCTGGAAAGTTCTCCCATCTCCACAGAGGAACTCTGGAGCTTTGCCAGAGTGACCATCAGGTTCTCTGTCACCTCGCGATACAAAGCCTTTCTCCACTGATTGCTCAGTTTGGCCGCGAGGCCAGCTCTCGGAATAGTCTTGATATTTCCAAACTTCTTCCATTTAAGAATGATGGAGGCCACTGTGTTCTTCGGGACCTTCAATGCTAGAGAAATGTTTTGGTACCCTTCCCCGGATCTGTGCCTCGACACACTCCTGTCTCAGAGCTCAAATAGACAATTCCTTTGATCTCATGGCTTGGTTTTTACTCTGACATGCACTGTCAGACCTTATATAGATGGGTGTGTGCCTTTCCAAATCATGTCCAATCAATTGAATTTACCACAGGTGGACTCCAATCAAGTTGTAGAAACATCTAAAGGATCAATAGAAACAGGATGCACCTGAGCTCAATTTCGAGTCTCATAGCGAAGGGTCTGATTACTTATGTAAATCAGATATCTGTTTTTTATTTTTAATACATTTGCAAACCTTTGAAAAAAATCTGTTTTCGATTTGTCACAGTATGTAGATTGATGAGGAATATTTTAGAATAAGGCTGTAATGTAACAAAATGTGGAAAAATGGAAGGATGGGGAAGGAGATGAAGGTCTCAGATGAAGTTCAAGCATTCTATCCAGATGTCCATCAAACAGGCCTGCAGGTGCCATCAACCAAGAAAGATGGTCAAGAAGGAGAGAGCGAGCGAGAGGGCAAAAGATCAATAATCACAGTTGAGCGTTCAATTTAAAATAGTGTCAAACTGTTCTAGTGTCATATTGTTTCAGCACAGTAGGGTACAGCAGGGTACCCTTGTAGGTACCAGTAGTGCAGGACCTTGAGAGCATCACGTCCACTGTATAGGGCTGAGTGACTGAACTATGTGAAAGGTCCTGTGTGAGTGTGAGATAGCGAGGAATCAGAGTAAGGAGACAATGGACCTGATCGGACAGCTCAGAGCCTTTGCTATTTTCTGTCCATAAGAAACAATTGGATTGGTGGAAGAGGCAGGGCAGGCCTGGAGCAAGGAAGGAGGGTGTGGTCAGCAAGGCATCCCCCGAGGCTGAATGCTCTAAGGTTTTTATCAGAACGGTCGTAGATTAGTTTTGCCTTTTTGCTTTTCACGACATGGAATCAGTAATCAAGTAACATATTTTATTTACTTTATTGGCTGATGTAAATACACACATCAGCACTGACTAGCTTAATTTGATATGGTTGCATGTGTAACAATTGCTAAGTTAGCTATTCAAAGTGCCAGATGGGTAGAAGTGCCACATAGTAACTGCAGTTCATTATTACTCAGTCAATAAGCACCATCAGTCAGCCAGAAAGTCTAGCAAAGTTAGCGACTAAAAGTAATGGAGAATTCTCACCTTTCTTCAGCAGGTAACTCTGTCTGGGCATTCATCTTGTAGCATGTTGAGGGACTAACTTACTTACACTAGCTAGTATGACTATAGCAAGTATGACTATAGCCAGTAGCCATGTAGGGCTAGCTCGTCAGACTGCTAGCTAGTCAGTACTAGCTAGCTCGTCAGTACTAGCCAGCTAGTGCAAGCCAACTTTGTTCAGTTGTTGTTGAGTTTGTTCTATTGGCACGAAATTAAAAATGGAATGAAATGTGTTATTTGTTTTTTGTAATTCCATGTCCCGTTTTTTACACAATAAAGGAGAAACAAGTCGATTTTGGATTTTCAAATTCAGAAACCAAAAACGAAAACGAGTCAATATATTTTCTGTTGTCTTCTGAAATAAATAACTAATGAACGTACGATAGACGGACCGGGTCGAATACAGTGGATTTATTCGGTTTTCATCGTTACTGTTGTTTTGCTTTCAAGTAATCGGTCTGGCTAACTGCACATAGCACAGGGACATTACGAAATAGACAGAAGTGAAAAATCGGTTAGAAAAGGCGACTTGATCGGACAGAAACCGTACGAACGTTAGCTAGCTAATCTCTGTCAAATTAAATTGGTCAAAGGGATGCCGCTGAAATCCAAATCAGACGGATATTTGGATTTAATGTCGTCTCATTTAATCGGCAGAAACAGTTTTCCGATAAAAGGTTGTACGATAAATCAATTTCGAACGAGCGTATTTTAAATTGCTGAATTTGAGGAACTAAACGTTAGTAGGTAACCTTAGTCTGACGAATTGAAATCACGGACCGAAAGTGCTACGCTAACATACTAGCTAATTTGGCTGGGCAGACAACAACAGATCTGTTTTGCATTATTGCAAAATAAACATTGCGAGTGAAATTGGCGAAGACGTTTCAGTTCCACAAAAAGTGCTGACATTATCTTTGACTTTGGTAAGAAGGATTGTGTACATTAGCTACCTAGATAGTAGCAGAGGTTTTTTTAGTGGGGGAGGGGATTAACGTTATCTAGTAAGAAAGAAAGGGGTTGCTCGTTTTGGGACTTTACTTTTTGTTTACCTTCTATATGTTTCCACATACGGGGGTGTCTCCAATGATGTGTAATGCTGATTATCTAGTGCTGAGCGATTAATGCTTTTTGAAATCAGTTCGATTATTAAAAATAATGACGATTTCGGTTTCGATTCTTTTTTTAAATATGACATATTTCAGTTGTTGTGTATATTACGTTTGTTTTATTTTGTTTACTATTATTTCATTCTAAGTTATCATGTCACCTCTTTAGAGCTGCTGTCTGACAAATCACTATTTTGTAGTTCAAGGGGTCTGAATACTTTCCGAATGCACTGTATAATGCATACTCCCGAGTGGTGAGGTGGTCTAAGGCACTGCATCTCAGTGCAAGAGGCGACATTGCAGTCCCTGGTTTGATTCCAGGCTGCATTACATCCGGCTGTGATTGGGAGTCGCGTTTGGGCAGCGCACAATCGGCCCAGCGTCGTCCTGGGTAGGCCGACATTGTAAATAAGAATTTGTTCTTAACTGACTTGCCTAGTTAAATAAAGGTTAAATAAAATAAATATGCATTTGGAAAGTATTCAGACCCTTCCCTTTTCCACATTTTGTTCCGTTACAGACTCATTCTAAAATGTTCCTCATCAATCTACTCACAATAACTCATAATGACAAAGCAATTTAATATTCAACATTTTTTTGTGATCTACAGTTGAGTTAACAGAAAAACAAACAAATTAAATGGAATTCCATTACTTGATCCGAAGTCAGTCAATTCGTTAAATAAAAAATAAAAAAAACACTATTTTGGTTCATCGCTCAGCACTAGTGGAATTCAGACCATTTTCTGCTAACATACTTTTCTGGGAAAAATTTGATCAGCCCGGTCTGAGCCAACCAAGTAGATCAATACCTACACCGTAGGGATAAAATATATTTGATACACCCCTCAGGAAGCAGTGAAAAAGTATTATTGAATGTCCGATGGACTGTCTATTTTAACATTTCCCTTTCTTCTCACAGGCAGCAATGAAACTGTTAGAGAACAGCAGTTTTGAAGCTCTGGGCTCTCAACTTTGTGTTGAAACGGGAGAGTCTCACATCCTGGGCAGGTATTTACCATTACAGCACTGGACCAGCAGTTTCAGTAGATCAATTGATCTCATATCTAATCACATGGCACAAGGTGTTCTGCAAAGCCTGCAATACTTATTTAATATTAATATAAATAATATTTAACAGGGTGTACTGGCCATTAGGAGGCTTGTGTGTGAACTGCAAGTACATAGCAAATAGCACATATGAATACCCCTCCCCCCTCCACTCAGGGGTGTATTTCTGATGGGGTTAAGAGGCTCTATTTTAGAAGGCAAGATTAACACTTTGGGTCTCTGGGAGCTTCAATAACAACATATGTCAGGGCTGAGGGCACTGGCACTGATATGTAAACACAGAGATAAACAGCAAACTGTCTGAATAAGATGGTCAACCGAACTTAAACAAAATAAACCGTACCTGTCAAAAGTTTGGACACCTACTCATTCAAGGGTTTTTCTTTATTTTTACTATGCTCTACATTGTAGAATAATCAAAACAATCTATCTGGAGCTCCAGCCCTTCCGGTTCTGTGTCTGTCACAAGGCAGGAAAATACACTGTCACTGCTCCGTTATCAGATACATTAGCAATGTGGGTCAAAACACAAGTTAACTTCGCTATCCTAGTACATACACTAACAGTCAAAAGTTTTAGAACACCTACTCATTTCAAGGGTTTTTCTTTATTTGTACTATTTTCTACATTGTATAATAGTGAAGACATCAAAATTATGAAATAACACTTGGAATCATGTAGTAACCTAAAAAGTGTTAAACAAATCCAAATATATTTTAGATTCTTCAAAGTAGCCACCCTTTGCCTTGATGACAGCTTTGCACACGCTTGGCATTTTCTCAACCAGCTTCACCTGGTATGCTTTTCCAACATTCTTGAAGGAGTTCCCACATATGCTGAGCACTCGTTGGCTGCTTTTCCTTCACTCTGCGATCCAACTCATCAGAAACCATCTCAATTTGGTTGAGGTCGGATGATTGTGGAGGCCAGGTCATCTAATGCAGCACTCCATCACTCTCCTTATTGGTAAAATTGCCCTTACACAGCCTGGAAGTGTATTGGGTCATTGTCCTGTTGAAAAACAAATGATAGTCCCACTAAGTGCAAACCAGATAGGATCAAATGATAGTCCCACTAAGTGCAAACCAGATAGGATAATGTATCGCTGCAGAATTCTGTTGTAGCCATACTGGTTAAGTGTGCCTTGAATTCTAAATGAATCAAAGCACTCTTACACTATCACATCTCCTCCTCCATGCGTCACGGTGGGAACCACACATGCAGAGAATAAAAAATCTCAAATTTGGACTCATCAGGCCAAAGGACAGATTTCCACCGGTCTAATGTCCATTGCTCGTGTTTCTTGGCCCAAGCAAGTCCCTTCTTCTTATTGGTCTCCTTTAGTAGTGGTTTCTTTGCAGCAATTCAACCATGAAGGCCTGATTCACGCAGTCTCATTTGAACAGTTGATGTTGAGATGTGTCTGTTACTTGAACTACGTGAAGCATTTATTTGGGCTGCAATTTCTGAGGCTGGTATCTCTAATGAACTTATCCTCTGCAGCAGAGGTAACTCTGGGTCTTCTTTTCCTGTGGCGGTCCTCATGAGAGCCAGTTTCATCCTAGCTCTTGGTGGTTTTTGCGTCTGCACTTGAAGAAACTTTCAAAGTTCTTCAAATGTTACGTATTGACTGATCTTCATATCTTAAAGTAATGATAGACTACCTTTTCTCTATGCTTATTTGAGCTGTTCCTGCAATAATATGTATTTGTATAAGGTTATCTTCTGTATATCACCCTTACCTTGTCACATCACAACTGATTGGCTCAAACTCATTAAGAAGAAAATAAATTCCGCAAATTAACTTTTAACAAGGCACACCTGTTAATTGAAATGTATTCCAGGTGACTACCTCATGAAGCTGGTTGAGAGAATGCCAAGAGTGTGCAAAGCTGTCATCAAGGCAAAGGGTGGCTACTTTGAACAATCTCAAATATAAAACATATTTTGATTTGTTTTGTTATGCAGGTGAATGAGGACCCAAAAGCGACTTGGCGAAAACAGAGTCTTTATTCCAGTAAAGGAAATAGGCAATACTCCTGGACAATCAGAGCAGAAAACAAAACATGAAAAACTTAATTCCACTCGTAGTGACGAGGACAGACTGGAGACTCGACCATTAACTGTAGGTTGCCTCGGGAAGGCACCGACCGTAGCAGACTCAGACACCTGCTCACACGCAGCATCTGAGGGAAACAAGACACGACAGGGCGAGACAAAGACACAGCACGGCGAACAATATACAAGGATCCGACAGGACAGAAACGGAAAACAAGGGGAGAAATAGGGACTCTAATTAGAGGGCAAGATAAGGAACAGGTGTGAAAAGACTAGATGATTGAGTAGGGGAATAGGAACAGCTGGGAGCAGGAACGGAACGATAGAGAGAAGAGAGAGAGGGAGGGAGAGAGAAAAAAGGGAACGAACCTAATAAGACCAGCAGGGGGAAACGAACAGAAGGGAAAGCAAAATGACAAGACAATATAAGACAAAACATGACAGTACCCCCCACTCACCGGCGCCTCCTGGCGCACTCGAGGAGGAACACTGGCGGCAACGGAGGAAATCATAGATCACAAACGGTCCAGCACGTCCCGAGAATGAACCCAACTCCTCTCCTCAGGACCGTAACGGAAAACGATAAAAAGGGAAACTAGGGTACTACTCAAAAAAAAAATTAGACACGGGTAGAGAACTGAAAGCTTTAGAGCAAACAGGACCAAACAGGCCAGGAGAGTAACAACTAGGAACAGACTGAGACACAGCAAGGGCAGGAACAAGACCAGGAGAGAAGCGGTGGCAGGAACAGACTGAGACCCAGCAAGACCAGGAGCAGAAGCAGAAAAAAGTTACCAGACTTATTCTGCGCGCAGTCCGAACAAGCAGCCACGAAACGGCGCGTGTCACGCTCCAGAGTAGGCCACCAAAACCGCTGGCGAATAGAAGCAAGCGTACCCCGAACGCCGGGGTGGCCAGCTAACTTGACAGAGTGCGCCCACTGAAGAACAGCCAGACGAGTAGAAACAGGAACGAAAAAGAAGGTTACTAGGACAAGCGTGCGGCGACGGAGTGTGAGTGAGTGCTTGCTTAACCTGTCTCTCAATACCCCAGACAGTCAACCCGACAACACGCCCAACAGGAAGGATCCCCTCGGGATCGGTAAAAGCCACAGAAGAACTAAAGAGACGGGATAAAGCATGAGGCTTGGTGTTCTTAGTACCGGGCAATAAGAAATAACGAACTTGAAACGAGCGAAAAACAATGCCCAACGAGCATGACGCGCATTCAGTCGTTTGGCAGAACGGATGTACTCAAGGTTCCTTTGGTCAGTCCAAACGACAAAAGGAACGGTCACCCCCTCCAACCACTGTCGCCATTTGCCTAGGGCTAAACGGATGGCGAGCAGTTCGCGGTTAGCCACCTCATAGTTACGTTCCGACGGTGACAGGCGATGAGAAAAATACGCACAAGGGTGGACCCCATCGTCAGTATCGGAGCGCTGGGACAGAATGGCTCCCACGCCCACCCCGACGCGTCAACCTCAACAATAAACTGTTTAGTGACGTCAGGTGCAACAAGGATAGGAGCGGATGCAAAACGCTTCTTGAGGAGATCAGAACAACAATCATACGACCGGTGAGGAGGAAGGGAGTTGGCTCTGGACCGACTGAAGACCGAGCGCAGATCATGATATTCCTCCGGCACTCCTGTCAAATCACCAGGTTCCTCCTGAGAAGAGGGGACAGAAGAAACAGGAGGGATAGCAGACATTAAACACTTCACATGACATGAAACGTTCCAGGATAGGATAGAATTACTAGACCAATCAAAAGAAGGATTATGACACACTAGCCAGGGATGACCCAAAACAACAGGTGTAAAAGGTGAACAAAAAATCAAAAAAGAAATGGTCTCACTATGGTTACCAGATACAGTGAGGGTTAAAGGTAGTGTTTCACATAATATACTGGGGAGAGGACTACCATCCAAGGCAAACATGACCGTGGGCTCCCTAACTGTCTGAGAGGAATGTCATGTTCCCGAGCCCAGGCTTCGTCCATAAAACAGCCCTCCGCCCCAGAGTCTATTAATGCACTGCAGGAAGCTGCCGATCCGGTCCAGCGTAGATGGACCGGTAAGGTAGTACAGGTACTTGACGGAGAGGACCGTCTAGTAGCGCTTATCAGTCGCCCTCCGCTTACTGATGAGCTCTGGCCTTTAACTGGACATGAAATGACAAAATGACCAGCGGAACCGCAATAGAGACAGAGGCGGTTGGTGATTCTCCGTTCCCTCTCCTTAGTCGAAATGCGAATACCCCCAGCTGCATGGGCTCAACGCCAGAGTCAGTGGGGAAAGATGGTAGTGTCGGAGAGAGGGAGACACAGTTAACGCGAGCTCTCTTCTATGAGCTCGGTGACGAAGATGTACCCGTCGTTCAATGCGAATAGCGAGTTCAATCAAAGAATCCACGCTGGATGGAACCTCCGAGAGAGAATCTCATCCTTAACCTTAGCGTGGAGTCCCTCCAGAAAACGAGCGAGCAACGCCGGCTCGTTCCAGTTACTGGAGGCAGCAAGAGTGCGAAACTCTATAGAGTAATCCGTTATGGATCGATTACCTTGACATAGGGAAGACAGGGACCAGGAAGCTTCTTTCCCAAAAACTGAACGATCAAAAACCCTTATCATCTCCTCTTTAAAGTTCAGATAATCGTTAGTACACTCAGCGCTTGCCTCCCAGATAGCTGTGCCCCACTGCCGAGCCCGACCAGTTAGGAGTGATATGACGTAGGCAATCCGAGCTCTCTCTCTTGAGTATGTGTTGGGTTGGAGAGAGAACACTATATCACACTGGGTGAGAAAGGAGCGGCACTCAGTGGGCTGCCCAGAATAACATGGTGGGTTATTAACCCTAGGTTCCGGAGGCTCGGAAGACCCGGAAGTAGCTGGTGGCATGAGACGAAGACTCTGATACTGTCCTGAGAGGTCGGAGACCTGAGCGGCCAGGGTCTCAACGGCATGCCGAGCAGCAGACAATTCCTGCTCGTGTCTGCCGAGCATCGCTCCCTGGAACTCGAGAGTAGAGTAGAGAGAATCCATAGTCGCTGGGTCCATTCTTGGTCGGATCCTTCTGTTATGCAGGTGAATGAGGACCCAAAAGCGACTTGGCGAAAACAGAGTCTTTATTCCAGTAAAGGAAATAGGCAATACTCCTGGACAATCAGAGCAGAAAACAAAACATGAAAAACTTAATTCCACTCGTAGTGACGAGGACAGACTGGAGACTCGACCATTAACTGTAGGTTGCCTCGGGAAGGCACCGACCGTAGCAGACTCAGACACCTGCTCACACGCAGCATCTGAGGGAAACAAGACACGACAGGGTGAGACAAAGACACAGCACGGCGAACAATATACAAGGATCCGACAGGACAGAAACGGAAAACAAGGGGAGAAATAGGGACTCTAATCAGAGGGCAAGATAAGGAACAGGTGTGAAAAGACTAGATGATTGAGTAGGGGAATAGGAACAGCTGGGAGCAGGAACGGAACGATAGAGAGAAGAGAGAGAGGGAGGGAGAGAGAAAAAAGGGAACGAACCTAATAAGACCAGCAGGGGGAAACGAACAGAAGGGAAAGCAAAATGACAAGACAATATAAGACAAAACATGACATGTTTAGCAATTTCT
>NC_060184.1:48830646-48833967 GCF_021184085.1 Oncorhynchus gorbuscha | reverse complement strand
AAGCTCCATCCCACCAAAACAGGCTTACATTTCAGGCAGTCTTTTCAAACAGCTCTTACATTTTTCTTATAGGTGGGGAAAAGGGCAAGTGCTCAAGCACCCCTAGACCCGTATCTGTGCATGTGTCTGTATTGTAGGGACAGCTGGTGGGTGTTTCCCAAATAGTTTCCAGGAGGGGACACAGAGTAGTGGTGATGTTCATACTGGGTAGAACACAAGTGGGGGGGCTGAGGCCTAGTGGTGATATCGTGATGTCCTCTGTCTTGTGTTTAGCCATTAAGGATCAACGGTGTCAAGGTTTACACAGAGAATGTGGACAAGAGTCAGATCATCATGGACCTACAGATCAGGTGACCTGACTATCTCCCTTTTGGACAGATTGTAGCCTTTGGCTTGTAATAGAATGTACTCTGTGCAGTATGTAATTTTTTTTTTTACATAGATAAACATGTGATTTTGATGATGTTGAACTTTTTTCTCTAGTTTTGTTGGAAATACTGAAATTGATGTGGACATCAAAAGATACTACTGCAAAGCTGGTATTAAGAGCATACAGGTAATGCAGAAATTATGTTATTGTCTCATTCTGTTGTTTTAGGATTAATTAGAGGCATAAAAACCTAACGTAACATTTTTTGGGTGATAATATTTTAATATGTCATTTCTTAGGGATGTAAAACACTGGGGGGGACAAGTTTTATTTTATTTCATTTAACAAACACCCTTCACTTGAAGTCTGAATTGGATCTGGGGTTGGCCATACAAATATATTAACTATACAACTCTGTAATGGATGCTCTGATCGTTGATAATGTCACTAATAACCTGTTCATCAGAGTCGAGGACAGTAAACTCCAACCGAATGTTGTGAGTGCATGTAAAAGTGACTTTAATGATGCCTGCTTGCTCAATTACACTGGCTTGCAAACAACATTAGATTTGTTTTTACTGCAATGACTTGCGAGCAATATACTGTGTGATCAGTTACCCTTGTATGCGGTGTTAGTTTAGACTTCGGTTTTAGATGTAGTTTTAGTCTTAGTCTTTTGACTAAAATACCTTTTCATCTTCGTCGCATTTGAGTCATTTCATCCTCCTTATCAGTCGGCTAAAACTCTGGACAATTTTTGTCTAGTTTCAGTCACAATCATTTAAGTCACCTATTAGTCAGTGTGTTTCTTTACCCCATGAAATCATTTATATTTACCTTTTAACTTCCATCATGTGCACTTTCAGATGCCCTTTTTTATAACCCCCCCAAAAAATGTCCTATAAATATTTGACGACAATGTGATGAGAATTCCATGTGAGACTAATAAACATAACATTTGACATGAAGCTCCTTTTCATCTGTTTTGTCCAATCATAAGCATGCATGCCTTTGCAGAATATTTTTATGCAATCCTCTCATTGGCAGAATGAACGTCTTTCAGTTGCACAGTCTGATTGAGCTGATCTGTCTGGCTCTCCCATAGGCTACAGCTCTTGGCGGTCACTTCAGTCACTCGTCTCTCTTTTGAACTGATGCGCAGCCAGGACACTTCAATTGTAACTAACCTCAACTAGAAATAATACTTTTTACTCTCTTACTTTCACGTAGGCTGTTTTTACTTTGACCACAACAGAAGCTCTATTTTGCCATGTGCGTTGTTATACATCTGTGTTGCTGCTCTCGCAGTTGGCAAAATGCGAGTGTAGTTGTTTTTTCTCTATTGAAAATGTTAATTATATTTGCTGAGTATTAGTACAGTAATAATTCTGACTTTGTTGGAAAGCTTGGATTCTCCACGTTTTTTCTTTATGGATTCACTGTTATGGCCACCCTTGTTCCTGTACCCAAGAAGGCAAAGGTAACTGAACTAAAAAAAGACTATCGCCCCGTAGCACTCACTTCTGTCATCATGAAGTGCTTTGAGAGACTAGTCAAGGATCATATCACCTCCACCTTACCTGCCACCCTAGACCCACTACAATTTGCATACCGCCCCAATAGGTCCACAGACGATGCAATCACCATCACACTGCACACTGCCCTAACCCATCTGGACAAGAGGAATACTTATGTAAGAATGCTGTTCATTGACTACAGCTCAGCATTTAACACCATAGTACCCTCCAAGCTCATCATTGAGCTTGAGGCCCTGGGTCTCAACCCCGCCCTGTGAAATTGGGTCCTGGACTTTCTGACGGTCCGCCCCCAGGTGTTGAAGGTAGGAAACAACATCTCCACTTTGCTGATCCTCAACACTGGGGTCCCACAAGGGTGCGTGCTCAGCCCCCTCCTGTACCCCCTGTTCACCCATGACTGTGTAGCCATGCATGCCTCCAACTCAATCATCAAGTTTGCAGATGACACAACAGTAGTGGGCTTGATTACCAACAACAACGAGACCGCCTACAGGGATGAGGTGAGGGCACTTGGAATCAGGAGTCAGGAAAATAACCTCTCACTCAATGTCAACAAAACAAAGGAGATTATCGTGGACTTCAGGAAACAGCAGAGGGAGACCCCCCCTATCCACATCGACGGGACAGCAGTAGAGAAGGTGGAAAGTTTTAAGTTCCTCGGTGTACACCTCAAGGACAAACTGAAATGGTCCATCCACACAGACAGTGTGGTGAAGAAGGCACAACAGTACCTCTTCAACCTCAGGAGGCTGAAGAAATTTGGCTTGTCACCTAAAACCCTAACAAACCTTTACAGATGCACAATTGAGAGCATCCTGTCGAGCTGTATCACCGCCTGGTACGGCAACTGCACTGCCCACAACCGCAAGGCTCTCCAAAGGGTGGGGCTGTCTGCAAAACGCATCACCGAGGGCAAACTACCTTCCCTCCTCGACACCTACAGCACCTGATGTCACAGGAAGGCCAAAAAGATCGTGAAGGACAACAACCACCCGAGCCACTGCCTGTTCACCCCACTATCATCCAGAAGGCGAGGTCAGTACAGGTGCATCAAAGCTGGGACCGAGAGACTGCCTATAGCTTCTATCTCAAGGCCATCAGACTGTTCAACAGCCATCACTAACACAGAGAGGCTGCTGCCTACATACAGACTTGAAATCATTGGCCACTTTAATAAATGGATCACTAGTCACTTTGGTAATGCCATTTTAACAATGTTTACGTATCTTGAATTTCTCACCTCAAACACTACCAGTCAAAAGTTTTAGAACAGCTTCAAGGGTTTTTCTTTATTTTGACTATTTTTACTAATTAAAAAAACATGTTTCTACATGGTAAAATAATAGTGAAGACATCAAAACTATGATATAACACTTAACCTGTTTGGGGTAGGGGGCAGCATTTTCACTTTTG
>NC_060184.1:48821399-48830546 GCF_021184085.1 Oncorhynchus gorbuscha | reverse complement strand
TGTGCATGTGTGTGTACCTGTGTGTGTTCCACGTGATTGATCCCACACTAAAGATGAATCAAGTCCCTTGTATTGCTCCTAGCTGCAAAAGAAATGATAGGATAAAATGATGACTACGTTTCTAGAGAAATAAGAAAGAGTGAAGGAATGTACTGTATATGGAGGTATTTAAATTGGGTTCTATGCCTTTTCAAATATATAATGGTTGTTTAATCTTTACAGATTGCTTCAACCTCTCATGCAGTTATTTATGTGTACAGAATTAGGCCGAAGTGGAGAGCCCAAAGGTTAACAGAAAATCTCAGCAGATACTAGACCACTTATGGCTATCGACTTCTCTTAACCAGGCATTGTAATTCCCAGGCCGTAAGACCTCCTTAATGTCACTGCTAAGTGTTGACTCCCTAGTGGATTACATTGATATTTTGAGGTGCTTGAACCCCTTCCAATGTTCCTTCCATCTTATAAATGGAAAGACATGTTCCTTTGTGCTTGACTGAGATTAGGTGAGACTATTGTCATCCCAAGGTTGTACTGACTGACTGTGGGTTTGCTGTGTTTCATTTTTTTCCTCAGTGGCTTGTCTGACAGTCTAATTCAGGACATGATCTACAGCTACCTGGTGTCGCCCAACCGCATCACTATCACTGGTGGGGGATGTAGAACTTGCCCAGCTACGTTTCCCTATGCCAAAAGTACTGCAGCCTTTTCACCTGTCTTTATATCTAATCACACATCATCATATTTCACACACTAATTAAAGGATCACTAAACTGAAAAACACATCTTAGTATTTTGGCATGCACATTTTTGGGGAATATATAAACCAACGGACTATTGAACAAAATACTAAAAAGGTAGACTAATGTCAAGATGAAAACCGTGTTTCAAGACATTGATGTAGATCAGCTGTATGCCTTCAATTCCAATTAATGGAAAAGATAAGCATTGTCTAATTTCCTGGTTTTCCCGGTTTTATTCAGTGCGTATCTTTTCCATTAATTTGGGGTGGAGGCATATAGCTGGATCCACACAACGGATGTTTTGTGGGACGTGGTTTCATCTTGACTACTTTAGAGTTTTAGACGACATACCCGATTACTTTAGAAGTTGGAAATCATCTGACAAACTTTGGTTTGAAAGTGCAATGTCCTCTAATGTTTTACTGTGTCCTATTTTAAAGTGTCCCTGTGCTGTGTGTGTCACCAGGAGTCCTGAGGATTCACTTCCTGGAGGCTCAGGACCTGGAAGGGAAGGATAAATTCCTGGGTGGCCTGATCAAGGGGAAGTCTGACCCTTACGGCGTCCTCCCATATTGAAACCAGCTCTTCCGGAGCAAGACCATCAAAGAGAGCCTGCACCCCAAATGGAACGAAGTTTACGAGGTAAAACGAAATCAACTGAAAATGAACTCTTCCAATGGCACATATGGTTATATCATACAGTGACTTTCCCAGGGGCAGAAACGCTCAATGAAACCTGCCCTCTGTGCTAACTACCCCAGGGCACAGCAACATAGGGTATATGTAGAACCAGATACAACTTCCATACATATGTCCAACAGTCCAATATTTCCTCATATTTTTGGCTCTCATGCAGTTTTACCCACCGTGTCATGTTTTACAAGCCTTCGGCTATATTCAGTGTGACCTACTATATCTGAGATTGAAGATTCATTGACATAAGTCCTTTCCAGGCACTGGTATATGAGCACTCAGGCCAACACCTGGAGATTGAGTTGTTTGATGAGGACCCAGACAAAGATGATTTCCTGGGGAGGTAAGCTCATGTCCTGTCCTTTTTCTTATTACCTCGTGGTAAAAAGGCTTATTTCTCTGCATTGTGAGTTATCACCCAATATCAAACAAATGACCTTATAATAGCCAGAGCAGTCTGTTTAATAATTCTAGCCTGAAAATATGTCACAAACTTAGCTCTGGCCCAGAGCGTTACTTGCGGCTTGCTAATGCCGAGCCTTCAGTGTCAGCAAGCCGCAAGTAATGCCTTGGAACAGAGCTATCATAAACTTAGCATCCATCTTCTCACCACAAAATGAAGGGTGACCCTTGGAAGAGAGAAGAGACAAATTAAAGTATCTTGATGTATTAAGTATCTGTGATCAGTCACATTAGGAGTTGGACTAAAGCCCTTTCTCTTGGGCCTCATCCCAATGGGAGGCTGATTTTGTTTTGTCTAAGCTCTAGTGCTGCTATAGCATAGCACCTAACAGGGTCCTGGCTGTGTCCCAAATGGCAACCTATTCCCCTATTGGCCCTGACTGGGTCAGAGTGCCAACATGCTGTATCAGAGAATCAATTTCGCTTCTGTTGTGGTGATTCAGGGTGTTTACTTAATGACCCCCTACTGATTTCTTATCCAATCTTTGTGTCTTCAATTGCAGCCTGATGATCGATATGAAAGAGCTTCACAAAGAGCAGAAGGTAGATGAGGTAAATCTGATATATTTTTGCATCGTCAAATAAATGTGGTTCAAATCAAATTAAAACATGAACTTGGCTTCAGTTCGGCACTTCGATAGAGATTTATTTGCCTTCGTATATTATCTGTCTGTGTTCATTTAAAGATGCTGTGATGTCATCCATGAGAACTGTACACTATGTGTTGGGTGTCCTTTTATTGTCTGATTCACTCACCACTTTACACTGTTGAGATGTGAGATATACAGTGGGGCAAAAAAGTATTTAGTCTGCCACCAATTGTGCAAGTTCTCCCACTTAAAAAGATGAGAGACCTGTAATTTTCATCATAGGTACACTTCACTATGACAGACAAAATGAGAAAAAAAATCCTTGAACAACCTGTCGTTCTAGTGGTTTGACCTGGAAGAAGTCTCCACGGGGAAACTACACATGAAACTGGAGTGGCTCTCTCTGCTCTCTACCCCTGACAAGATGGACCAGGTGCAGTATCAAAAAACCTTCTCTTTTAAAGTTGGTATTTACTTACCCCCCCCCCACCCCCCACCCCCAACATTTTACTAGGAGGCTAGCTTGGACACCTTGTCCACGTGCCAAATGGCACCCTATTCTCTAACTAATGTAGTGAACTACATTGCCCTTGGCTTAGCCTCTCTTTCAGTCTTGTTACTGCCAGATGCACGTTAATTCATTATGTAACACGTGAATTACAAGGCTGCTCACTTCTCCTAGTCCAGTTTGTCTGAGGAGTGACCTCCCCCTGTCTCTCCTGTCCAATCAGGTATTAAGGAGTGTGCGAGCTGACCGCAACCTGGCCAATGATGGACTCTCGTCTGCTCTGCTGGTGGTGTACTTGGACTCAGCCAAGAACCTGCCGGTGAGTAGAACTAGGTGACAGGAATTTAGAAGTTAAAGGTTGAATGAGTGCTCTGGTGGCAGAATGCTACATTATTGAATTGCTGAATGTGAGGCATCTTTAGACTGCTGCAGGTGAAAGCACATGACACTGCAGTTGATTTGACATATTGTACATTTTTATTTTATTTAACTAGGCAAGTCAGTTAAGAACAAATTCTTATTTTCAATGAATGCCTAGGAACAGTGGGTTAACTCCCTGTTCAGGGGCAGAACGACAGATTTGTACCTTGTCAACTCGGGGATTTGAACTTGCAAGCTTCCAGTTACGAGTCCAACACTCTAACCACTAGGCTACCCTAAATGATAACATTTACTTCAGAATTATAATACATTTTGCCCATGCTATACATTAGTGTTAATTTTGTAACAAATGTAGACTTATTAAATGTTGTGAATAAGCATACAGAGAAGAATGTCATATATTTCTACTTACTGGACATATTCTACTCCACCCAAGGCAGCTATTGTGAATCATGCCAAATTGAACCTCAAAAGAATGTTCAGAAATATTTTTAACCCAGCTTAACAAGACATTTTCAGTACAAAATTGTAGTTTACTGCCGTAGTTGCCGTAGTTTACTGTTCTCACCTCAACCCTGTCTGTCATGGTCTTCCACATACATAACACACCTTGAACATGACATGAGCACCTCAATGGCTTAATTTGAGTGTCTGTTTGTTGAAACTCCTGTTTTTTTTCTCTCCTCCTTCAAAACACTCTTTCACCTTTTGAACGCTGACCTTAACCAACAGATGGGTCAATATCAGACCAAGACAGTCAACTCCTAAACGAGCCTGGCAGCATCTCTAGCGTCTAAGCCACACTCGACCTTCTTCCCTCCCTGTTCTCTCCTATAAAGAGCGTCTTCACAGGGGAGCGTTGCGTGCGGAAACTTAAAAGAGAGGAGAGCGTCTGGCCTAGTCCTTTGTGAGAGCAATACCTCAATGTATAGAACCTTATTTGTGAGTCCTCCGGTACTCTGCATCGTAGAGTTAGCATTAGCGGTGTGTGGTGGGGTTAAACAGTAACACACTAGCTCTGGTGCAGGGCGTCGTTCGGATGCGAGTTCACTATCACCCAGTCGAACAACGCCCTGGACCAGAGCTAAGTAACAGACCTGCTGCTGTGAGTCTTGTACCATAAAGCATGTTGATTAACTCTGATGCATGGTTGCAAATCCTAATAATATTATTATACAGTCATTTCCCATACCCAGTTGATCATGAATATTTATCATATTGACTAAATAATAATTCCAATAACTCCGGATAGAGAGCAGTGCATCTTTCGTCCAACACCAAGGTGCAGGCGTTGAAAACATGGTTTACAAATAACTATTGATTTCAAGGTATCAGGGTATTTGATTGAGGGGTGTATTTTGTGGCGCATCAATTCAAGGATGCGTTGACGCCTGTCATTCTCGGTCTAAACAGAGGTGACAGGCAAAGATGATGTTGCTTGACGTGTCTGTTCACTGGACCGTTATGTCTACGTAAGGGAATATTGAAATACTATCAGATCTCTTATTAGCTCGATCTAAACAACATCCCTCGTCACAAGTTCACAGCAGCACCTCATCCTATCGCTTCTTCCGAAAATGAATGACGTTTTCATTCTCCTGTCTTCAGCTTTTATTTGATACTGACTTATTCATTATGACGTCCCCAGTGTTACCTATTGTTCACAGATGGACGTTATTTATGTGTTGGATATTCCTCTCCCTTGATTTATTGGGTGTCTCCTTTCATTGATTCTCTATAGATTGTTGTTGTTTTCATACAACCGACTCTAGCTCTGGTCCAGGGTGTCGTTCGGCTGCGACGTCCTGGACCAAAGCCTTAACTATAATCAATCCCTCATCCCACTAACTCTGGGTCTGATTTTCTCCCCATCTCCCCCCCCTTGTGTATAAAAGAGCGACCTGTTTAATTTCAACCATGACGTGTTGAAGCAAGCCTCTGTCTTTAAGTCCCGGAAGGTAAAGTAAGAAAGTGGGATGATGCACGCCATACACAGATAGCACGCATAGACGTCTTATGTGTTCTCAGTCTGTGCCCTTCCTTACTTTGTGCCATCCAAATGTACTTTTATTAATATGGTAATTTGTGGTGCTACTTATCTGTAAATGCGTTGTTTGTTCATCGTGAGTCATTGTTTGTTCACTGTGAGTCATTGTTTGTTCACTGTGAGTCATTGTTTGTTCATTGTGAGTCATTTTTTGTTCATTGTGAGTCATTGTTTGTTCACTGTGAGTCATTGTTTTTTCTTGCTTGGAGATGGGTGATCACTCTGTCTAAGATCTTGTATTGCCACAAGCATCACTTTGTAGCTTTTAATTTACTACACACAATAAGAACTGGATTTTCACATACCGGGACGTGTTGCACACCTGCTCTGTAGTTGTACAAAACAGGGGGCCGTATGTGTCAAGCATCTCAGCATCAAGTCCACCCTGTCAAGTGATCTTATTCACTGTGATCAAAAAGGAAAAATCCTAAATCAGAACTCTTCTGAGATGCTTGATACATGGCCCCAGATGTTTAACATCAAAGCTCAAAACATGTTAATTTGGTGGATGAGGAAAGGGGCGAGGGGTAGAACTGGAGTTGAGCAGAGAAATCCAAACCTCACTCACTTGGTTCCCATATTTCAATGTGTGTGCAATGAAATGGAACCCACTACACATTTTAATGTAGAGCTAGGTCTAATTCAATCATTCGTCCTGAATGTAAATCTGCATTTTTACCATTCTTTTTGTCCTCTGACAAAAAAACAATTCTGCCATGTGATAGGATTATAATACAGCCTCAAACTACCTTTTATATCAGGCTAAAGCAATCTCCAGGAGGTAGGGATGCACTTTAGCCTGGTAACTTTAGACTCATACATTAGATGTCTCCCAATTGGCACCCTATTCCCTATACAATGCATTGGGAAATTATTCAGACCCCTTGACCTTTTCCACATTTTGTTACTTACTTATTCTGAAATGTATTACATAATTTTTCTCTCTCTCTCATCAATCTACACCAACACCCCATAATGACAAAGCAAAAACAGATTTTCAAAAATTTTCACAAATTTATAAAATAACTGAAATGTCACATTTATATAAGTGTTCAGAACCTTTACTCAGTACTTTGTCGAAGCATCTTTGGCAGCGATTACAGAATCGATTCTTCTTGGGTATGACGCTACATGCTTGGCACACCTGTCTTCTCCGCAGATCTTAAGCTCTGTCAGGTTGGATGGGGAGCGTTGCTCCACAGCCATTTTCAGGTCTCTCCAGAGATGTTTGATTGGGCTCAAGTCCAGGCTCTGTTTAGGCCACTCAGGGACATTCGGAGACTTGTCCCGAACCCACTCCTGCATTGTCTTGGCTGTGTGCTTAGGATTATTGTCCTGTTTTAAGGTGAACCTTTGCCCCAGTCTGAGGTCCTGAGTGCTCTGGAGCAGGTTTTCATCATGGATCTCTTTGTACTTTGCTCCCTTCATCTTTCCCTTGATCCTGACTAGTCTCCCAGTCCCTTCCGCTGAAAAACATCCCCACAGCATGATGCTGCCACCCACCATGCTTCACCGTAGGGATGGTGCCTGGTTTCCTCCGGACGTGACGCTTGACATTCAGGCCAAAGAGTTCAATCTTTGTTTCATCAGACCAGAGAATCTTGTTTGTCATGGTCTGAGTCTTTTAGGTGCCTTTTGGCAAACTCCAAGCGTGCTGTCATGCGCCTTTTACTGAGGAGTGGCTTCCGCCTGGCCACTACCATAAAGGCCTGATTAGTGGCGTGCTGCAGAGATGTTTGTCCTTCTGGAAGGTTCTCCGATCTCCACAGAGGAACTCTGGAGCTCTGTCAGAGTGACCATCGGGTTCTTGGTCACCTATCCGACCAAGGCCCTTCTCCCTCAATTGCTCAGTTTGGCCGGGCAGCCAGCTCTAGGAAGAGTCTTGGTGGTTCCAAACTTCTTCCATTTAAGAATGATGGAGGCCACTGTGTTCTTGGGGACCTTCAATGTTACAGAAATGTTTTGGTACCCTTCCCCAGATCTGTGCCTCGGAGCGCTACGGACAATTCCTTCAACCTCATGGCTTGGTTTTTGCTCTGACATGCACTGTCAACTGTTGGACCTTATATAGACAGGTGTGTGCCTTTCCAAATCATGTCCAATCAATTTAATTTACCACAGGTCGACTCCAATCAAGTTGTCGAAACATCTCAAGGATGATCAATGGAAACAGAATGCACCTTAGGTCAATTTTGAGTCTCATAGCAAAGAGTCTGAATTATTATATAAAAAAAAGGTATTTCTGCTTTTATTTTATTTTAAATTTGCCAAAAATTCTAAAAACCTGTTTTTGCTTTGTCGCTATGGGGTGTTGGTGTAGATTGATGAGAGAGAAAAAAATGAAGTTCATTTCATAATATGTAAGTAACAAAATGTGGAAAAAGTCAAGGGGTCTGAATAATTTCCCAATGCATTGTGTAGGGAATAGGGTGCCATTTGGGAGACATCTAATGTATGAGTATAAAGTTACCAGAATAAAGTGCATCCCTACCTCCTGGAGATTGCTTTAGCCTGATATAAAAGGTCATTTGCGGCTGTTTTATAATCCTATCACATGGCAGAATTGTTTTTTTGTCTGAGGACAAAAGGAATGGTAAAATGTAATATATCTTTTTAATAAGGCTGTAATGTGGAAAAGGGGAAGGGGTCTGAATACTTTCTGAGTGCATTACTTTGGAGCAGAGCCTACAGCATGGGCCCTCGTAAAAAGTAGTGCACTACGCAGGGAATATGGTGCCATTTGGAACATAGACATTGTTATATGTACAAAGTATCTTTTATAAACCGGTTGCCAACAGTGAGAGTTCTTGGGTTTCAAAACTGAGAATGAACTTGAAATTAGATTGAAGAATGTGGTCTAACTAAAACCAAGGTTGACTGTTTCCTAGCTACTGTGCATTGTCCAAAAAGCCCTCTAAGCCAAAGGCTACTAAATAAGGAAAAGAAAACAAATTTGAGATGCAGCCTAATTTATATTCTCTTTTATTTTACATTTACATTTAAGTCATTTAGCAGACGCTCTTATCCAGAGCGACTTACAAATTGGTGCATTCACCTTATGACATCCAGTGGAACAACCACTTTACAATAGTGCATCTAAATATTTTAAGGGGGGGGGGAGGGAGGGTGAGAAGGATTACTTTATCCTATCCTAGGTATTCCTTAAAGAGGTGGGGTTTCAGGTGTCTCCGGAAGGTGGTGATTGACTCCGCTGTCCTGGCGTCGTGAGGGAGTTTGTTCCACCATTGGGGGAGCCAGAGCAGCGAACAGTTTTGACTGAGCTGAGCGGGAACTGTACTTCCTCAGTGGTAGGGAGGCGAGCAGGTCAGAGGTGGATGAACGCAGTGCCCTTATTTGGGTGTAGGGGCCTGATCAGAGCCTGGAGGTACTGGTGCCGTTCCCTCACAGCTCCGTAGGCAAGCACCATGGTCTTGTAGCGGATGCGAGCTTCAACTGGAAGCCAGTGGAGAGAGCGGAGGGAGCGGGGTGACGTGAGAGAACTTGGGAAGGTTGAACACTAGACGGGCTGCGGCGTTCTGGATGAGTTGTAGGGGTTTAATGGCACAGGCAGGGAGCCCAACCAACAGCGGGTTGCAGTAATCCAGACGGGAGATGACAAGTGCCTGGATTAGGACCTGCGCCGCTTCCTGTGTGAGGCAGGGTCGTACTCTGCGGATGTTGTAGAGCATGAACCTACAGGAACGGGCCACCGCCTTGATGTTA
>NC_060184.1:48813295-48815795 GCF_021184085.1 Oncorhynchus gorbuscha | reverse complement strand
GGATGTCGTCGATCTTCTTTTCAAAATGGTTGGCGAAGTCATCTGCAGAGAGGGAGGAGGGGGGGGGGAGGAGGATTCAGGAGGGAGGAGAATGTGGCAAAGAGCTTCCTAGGGTTAGAGGCAGATGCTTGGAATTTAGAGTGGTAGAAAAGTGGCTTTAGCAGCAGAGACAGAGGAGGAAAATGTAGAGAGGAGGAGTGAAAGGATGCCAGGTCCGCAGGGGAGGCGAGTTTTCCTCCATTTCCGCTCGGCCTTCCCGGAGCCCTGTTCTGTGAAGCTCGCATTGAGTCGTCAAGCCACGGAGCGGGAGGGGGAGGACCGAGCCGGCCTGGAAGATAGGGGACATAGAGAGTCAAAGGATGCAGAAAGGGAGGAGAGGAGGGTTGAGGAGGCAGAATCAGGAGATAGGTTGGAGAAGGTTTGAGCAGAGGAAGAGATGATAGGATGGAAGAGGAGAGAGTAGCGGGGAGAGAGCGAAGGTTGGGACGGCGCGATACCATCCGAGTAGGGGCAGTGTGGAAGTGTTGGATGAGAGCGAGAGGGAAAAGGATACAAGGTAGTGGTCGGAGACTTGGAGGGGAGTTGCAATGAGGTTAGTGGAAGAACAGCATCTAGTAAAGATGAGGTCGAGCGTATTGCCTGCCTTGTGAGTAGGGGGGGAAGGTGAGAGGTGAGGTCAAAAGAGGAGAGGAGTGGAAAGAAGGAGGCAGAAGGAATGAGTCAAAGGTAGGCGTGGGGAGGTTAAAGTCGCCCAGAACTGTGAGAGGTGAGCCGTCCTCAGGAAAGGAGCTTATCAAGGCATCAAGCTCATTGATGACTCTCCGAGGGGACCTGGAGGGCGATAAATGATAAGGATGTTAAGCTTGAAAGGGCTGGTAACTGTGACAGCATGAAATTCAAAGGAGGCGATAGACAGATGGGTAAGGGGAGAAAGAGAGAATGACCACATGGGAGAGATAAGGATCCCTATGCCACCACCCCGCTGACCAGAAGCTCTCGGGTGTGCGAAACACGTGGGCGGACGAAGAGAGCAGTAGGAGTAGCAGTGTTATCTGTGGTGATCCATGTTTCTGTCAGTGCCAAGAAGTCGAGGGACTGGAGGGAGGCATAGGCTGAGATGAACTCTGCCTTGTTGGCTGCAGATCGGCAGTTCCAGAGGCTACCGGAGACCTGGAACTCCGTGGTCGTGCGCGCTGGGACCACCAGATTAGGGTGGCAGCGGCCACGCGGTGTGGAGCGTTTGTATGGTCTGTGCAGAGGGAGAGAACAGGGATAGACAGACACATAGTTGACAGGCTACAGAAGAGGCTACGCTAATGCAAGAGATTGGAATGACAAGTGGACTACACGTCTCGAATGTTCAGAAAGTTAAGCTTTACGTAGCAAGAATCTTATTGACTAAAATTATTAAAAATGATACAGTACTGCTGAAGTAGGCTAGCTGGCAGTGGCTGCGTTGTTGACTTTGTAGGCTAGCTGACAGTGGCTGCGTTGTTGACACTACACTAATCAAGTCGTTCCGTTGAGTGTAGTAGTTTCTGCAGTGCTGCTATTCGGGCTAGCTGGCTAGCTAGCAGTGTTGATTACGTTACGTTGCGTTAAAAGAACGACAATAGCTGGCTAGCTAACCTAGAAAATCGCTCTAGACTACACAATTATCTTTGATACACAGACGGCTATGTAGCTAGCTATGTAGCTAGCTACGATCAAACAAATCAAAACCGTTGTGCTGTAATGAAATGAAATGAAAAATGTGATACTACCTGTGGAGCGAAGCGGAATGCGACCGGGTTGTTGAGTGCGGAAGTTCTATTCAGTAGACG
Organism: Oncorhynchus gorbuscha; assembly: GCF_021184085.1. NCBI lineage: Eukaryota > Metazoa > Chordata > Actinopteri > Salmoniformes > Salmonidae > Oncorhynchus > Oncorhynchus gorbuscha. The sequence continues at coordinate 48,813,972 of NC_060184.1, read as the reverse complement.
TTGGCTAGCTGTTGGCTAGCTAGCAGTGTCTCCTACGTTAAGGACGACAAATAGCTGGCTAGCTAACCTCGGTAAATTAAGATAATCACTCTAAGACTACACGCTCTAAACTACACAATTATCTTGGATACGAAGACAGCAAAGACAACTATGTCGCTAGCTAACACTACACTAATCAAGTCGTTCAGTTGAGTGTAATAGTTTCTACAGTGCTGCTATTCGGTAGACGGTGGACGTTTGCTAGCTGACTAGCTGCTGGGCAGATAGCAGTGTAGACTACGTTAGGACGACGAAATACGAAGTTGCAATAGAAGTGCTGACTGTTTCACTTTGTTGTCCTCTTTCTTTTCCTTTTTCTTCTGTCCTTCTTTTGTCCTTATTTTGTCTTCCTTTCTTCTGTTAACTAGATATTTTTTGTTGTTATTCTTTGTAAGCTAGCTAGCTTCTTCCAGGAGAGTCCCTAGCCCGCTTAGCAACAAGTAAACAATTCTGCTAGCAATTCACCTAGCTAAGATAACTGTACAATTTTATGAAAAAGAATAGTTAATTTTTCAAAAGCCTGTCTTGTTTAGTTTGTTCCTTGTTTGTCTTCTATTGAATCTTGCAGTTTTCTCTTGATTTTTTCGATGTACTTCACTCTAAAAAAACATTTAAATCTCAATAAATACAGGAGCTCA
>NC_060184.1:48791283-48813195 GCF_021184085.1 Oncorhynchus gorbuscha | reverse complement strand
TGCTTCACACAAACAGATAGACACAGCTTGCATAATCCAGCCTGGCACTCTTTTTAAAAAAAAACACACACACACACACTTACCAGGGTTTCCGAACATTTCACCAGCAGCATTTTAATTTACCAGACATTTGAGAAATGTAATGGACCCACATGTATAGGGTGCTTAACCTGATGAGGGCGTCCACCCATGGTGCTCAGAATGACAGAATTCACATTTAGATTATGGTTATGCATCTTAACGGAACATGCAACCCGAGGATGCAACGGCGTGTGTCCTTCTTACCGAATTCCGAAGTGCATTTTGAAGATTTAAAAAAATAAACTTTTCCTCAGCAGACGAGACGAGTAACGAACGGCAAGATCACTAGCCTATGTCAATGTACTATCCCCCATAGTCCGAAAGTTTCCCTATTCTGTTGGTCAGCTTGTCATTCAGTGCGAGAAAGAAATAGCCTATTCCAAACAGACTCTGGAACAGTTGTGGGAAGACAGATCCCAAATTCATAGAACCAGTGCATAACAAAACGTACTAAAAAGCAAATGAGGCTGATGCAACAGATCAGGGCCCGGTGTCCTGATAGCGATGGAACTAAAGCTTACAGGTGTTTTTAACGATGCATATTTCTTACAACGGCCGAAGACGTAACATATGTTTCCCAAAACGCCGCTCAGAGAAGCACGTCGTTGGAGCATGTGCCAATCCCGATGGGATCAAATATTTCCTTAAAATGGGGAAATAATTAACAATACTGACGTCAGGATCGCTCCTCGAGAAGATTCACCACTGAAAATATTTGAGGCGGCTTATTCTTCTAATGCATTTTATAGTCCTGTGCCCCTTCAAACATTCAACCCCTCTAGCACCAGGGGTCAGCGCACACTCATGTTGATATATTTATTAAACATAAGAATGAGTGTGAGTTTTTGTCACAAACTGGCTCGTGGGGAAGTGACATAGAGCTCTTATAGGACCAGGTCACAAATAATAATCAATAACTTTTCACTTTGTAGCCATCTTACATATAAAACCCTTATTTGTTAATCAAAAATGGTGAATAACTCACCACAGGTTAATGAGAAGGGTGTGCTTGAAAGGATGCACATAACACTGCAATGTTGGGGTGTATTGGAGAGAATCTCAGTCTTAAATCATTTTCCACACACAGTCTATGCCTGTATTTAGCTTTCATGCTAGTGAGGGTCGAGAATCCATTCTCACATTGGTGTGTGGTTGCAAAGGGCATCAGTGTCTTAACAGTGCAATTTTCCAAGGCAGGATACTCTGAGCGCAGCCCTAGCCAGAAATCTGTCAGTGGCTTCTGATTTAAATTTAATTTTCACAGAACCAATTGTTGCAATTTCGATGAGGCTCTCTTGTTCAGTAAGTGGACTGGAAGCAGGGCATGAAAGGGATAACAAATCCAGTTGTTTGTATCGTCCGTTTCGGGAAAGTACCTGCGTAATTGCGCACGATCAAATTAGACATTGTCCGTAAGCTTGAGTTCATTTGCACACAAAAATCATGCAATGGAAAGACCTGTGTTCTCCTTGTTAATGCAGACAGAATAGCGCTCCAACTTCTTAATCATAGCCTCAATTTTGTCCTGCACATTGAATATAATGCAGGGTGTCCCTGTAATCCTAGATTCAGATCATTCAGGCAAGAAAAACATTACCCAGATAGGCCAGTCATGTGAGAAACTCGTCATCATGCAACGGTCAGACAAGGGAAAATTATGGTCAGTAAAGAACTTTAAGCTCATCTCTCAATATAAAAAAATGTGTCAATACTTTGGCCCTTGATAACCAGCGCACTTCTGTATGTTGTAAAAGCGTTACATGGTCACTGCTCATATCATTGCATAGTGCAGAAAATACACAAGAGTTCAGGGGCCTTGCTTTAACAAAGTTAACCATTTTCACTGTAGTGTCCAAAACGTCTTTCAAGATGTCAGGCATTCCCTTGGCAGCAAGAGCCTCTCGGTCGTGCTGCAGTGTACCCAAGTGGCGTCGGGAGCAACTGCTTGCACGCACCACTCCATTATGTCTCCGTGTTATGGCTTTTGCGCCATCAGTACAGATACAACACATCTTGACCAGCAAAGTCAATTTGATCTCACAAAGTTCTCTATTACTTTAAAAATATCCTCCCCTGCTGTCCTGGTTTCCAGTGGTTTGCAGAAGAGGATGTCTTCCTTAATTGACCCCCGCCCATAAAAGTAATGGAGCTGTGCCAGGCCTGCCACATCTGACTCACCCAGCTGTAACACAGAATTCACTGGCTTGTATGCAAAGCAGTAATTGTTTCAAAACATCTCCTGCCACGTCACTGCTGCGTCATGAAAAAAAAGTTGTTTGATGAAGGCATTGTCTATAGTTGTCCTTCTCCCTCAGAATTGTCCCAGCCATATCTGCGGCAGCAGGAAGAATTAATTCCTCCACAATAGTATGGGGCTTGCCTGTCCTAGCCACTCGGTAGCTCACCATATAAGACGTTTCTAGCCCCTTCTTATTAATCGGGTCTGTTGCTTTTATACATGTCTTACTACTCGAAAGTCGTCTGAATTCTCGCTCAAAGAACTCCCGTTTGCTGATTTTTCAAATTGGCATGTTTTGTGTCTAAATGTCTGCGCAAGAGTGAATGTTTCATCGAGTTGTGAGATGGTACCTTTGCACATCTAACACACTGTGGCTGAGGAAAGGCACTACTCCTAATATAAGTGAACCCCAAATCAATGTAGTTTTCACCATATTTGCGCCTCTTCAATGGTCCAACGTTCCTGTCTGTTGTTCGGTGCTTTCCCGGGTAAGGGGGCAGTAGATCTTCAGCTGCATCAGATTCACAACTGTCAGTGTCCATGCTAGCTGGGCTAACAACAAATGTAAAATTACTGATGCTAGCATTGGACGTGCTCGTGGAAGCAGAACAACTTGTCGTCGACAGGTGCAGGTGTAGTACTGCTGGTAGTAGCAGCACTACCAGTAGAGCTGGTATGCGTCTATGGACACGGGCCTTACTTTTTTAAAATACAGAATTCCCATGCGAGAGTAACGGTTAATGTGATTGTATGTTAATTATTTAACTGGGCTACCTGTATTTGTGTAACGCTCTGGGCGTAGTGGGTGCGAAGTCAGGCGCAGGAAGCAGAGAGTACAGGGTAGTGCTTTTAATTGCACACACAGCGAACATAAGCCACCCCACGAATCACAGGGCACACACAAAACAAATGCCCCAAACACGGGGACTCAAACAGTCCGGGGAAAAGCCCACGAACGAAAACACGTCAACATCAAACGTGCACAGTGGCAACACAAAACAATCCTGCACAAAGAGCAGGCGGGCCTACTGGCTAACATAGCCCGACTAATCAGCCTACACACAAAACAGGGGAAACCAAGAAACAGACAGGGGAAAAGGGATCAGTGGCAGCTAGTAGGCCGGTGACGACGACCTCCGAGCACCACCCGAACAGGAAGGGGAGCCACCTTCGGTAGGAGTCGTGACAATTTGACATTGTGTTGTTATTGTGCTGAACACTAGATGGTTTACTAACATTTTTGGCAGTGAAACGAGCCTACTCAGGCGAGGGGGGGGAAATTCTCCCCAAATGTATAGCCCCTGTTTGAAAATGTGAACAAAAATTATTAGTCTTTTTTAAAAATGTGAATCGCATTTGTCTTTGGCATACCCCCAACGGCATTGCGCATACCCCTGGGGTTGGGAATACCTGTTCTAATGCTTACCCAATAAAAATGCACAAAATCACAGATTTGGCACATCATTGAGCACAAGTTTTTTTATTTTTTTTATTTAACTAGGCAAGTCAGTTATAAACAAATTATTATTTACAATGACGGCCAAACCCGGACGATGCTGGGAAAATTGATGGGACTCCCAATCACGGCTGGTAGTGATACAACCTGGATAGACTAGACATCACGAGATATATAGAGACAAATTACAGACAGCAGCCTAATACAACAAAATACAACTCGATTGAACATGAAATATATTGAAATATGATTGAAATATGCCTATACGTCGCTTTTCTTTCTATAAATTACAAAGACATTGGCAACATTGTATTTGTATTCAACTTTGTTCGGAAGTTATTGGTGGTCACAGAGAGACGGATAAACCGTGTGATTCTATGTTCTGAGCTGTTCTACAAGTGGTCTGAGGCAGGCGTTAGATTACGCAAATTTTCAAGTGCAACGTTAATAACGATGGTTTTAGGAAACCGCTCTGAGATTGAATGATGCGCCCTATGAAGGTTAGAACGATGAATAAAGTGTGATGCGCTGAAGCCTGTCTACCTTTTGAATTGTTGAGCAATCATTGGGCATATAAAAGAAACGAGTGGCGAAACCGAGTGGCGTAGACCATCACAGCCATGATACAAATGTCAAAATACACGGACTCGAGTATGTTATTGCTTTTATACAACGGGTTATCAGAGTTGAAAAGCCAGATTCTTTCCTAAACCATCAATTTTTTTCAACAAAACGTGATGCTCAAGGAGTATTTCTATCTGTTTTTTAAAGCTCTTTCGTGGCGAAAAATAAGCCCCCCCTAAACACACCTGTGGTTGCACCCCTGTCCAGTCATGTGAAATCCATAGATTAGGGCCTAATGTATTTATTTCAATTGACTGCCACACTCAAGGTACTAAACGATATCATAACCGCCATCGATAAAAGACAGTACTGTGCAGCAGTCTTCATCGACCTTGCTAAGGCTTTCGACTCTGTCAATCACCATATTCTTATTTGCAGACTCAGTAGCCTCGGTTTTTCAGATGACTATCTTGCCTGGTTCACCAATTACTTTGCAGACAGAGTTCAGTGTGTCAAATCGGAGGGCATGCTGTCCGGTCCTCTGGCAGTCTCTATGGGGGTGCCACAGGGTTCAATTCTCGGGCCGACTCTTTTCTCTGTATAAATCAGTGATGTTGCTCTTGCTGGGGGCGATTCCCTGATCCACCTCTATGCAGACGACACCATTCTTTATACTTTCGGCCCGGCATTGGACACTGTGCTATCTAACCTCCAAACGAGCTTCAATGCCATACAACACTCCTTCCGTGGCCTCCAACTGCTCTTAAACGCTAGTAAAACCAAATGCATGCTTTTCAACCGATCGCTGCCTGCACCCGCATGCCCGACTAGCATCACCACCCTGGATGGTTCCGACCTTGAATATGTGGACATCTATAAGTACCTAGGTGTCTGGCTAGACTGCAAACTCTACTTCCAGACTCATATCAAACATCTCCAATTGAAAATCAAATCAAGAGTCGGCTTTCTATTCCGCAACAAAGCCTCCTTCACTCACGCTGCCAAGCTTACCCTAGTAAAACTGACTATCCTACCGATCCTCGACTTCGGCGATGTCATCTACAAAATTGCTTCCAACACTCTACTCAGCAAACTGGATGCAGTCTATCACAGTGCCATCCGTTTTGTCACTAAAGCACCTTATACCACCCACCACTGCGACTTGAATGCTCTAGTCGGCTGGCCCTCGTTACATATTCGTCGCCAGACCCACTGGCTCCAGGTCATCTACAAGTCCATGCTAGGTAAAGCTCCGCCTTATCTCAGTTCACTGGTCACGATGGCAACACCCATCCGTAGCACGCGCTCCAGCAGGTGTATCTCACTGATCATCCCTAAAGCCAACACCTCATTTGGCCACCTTTCGTTCCAGTACTCTGCTGCCTGGAACGAATTGCAAAAATCGCTGAAGTTGGAGACTTTTATCTCCCTCACCAACTTCAAACATCAGCTATCTGAGCAGCTAACCGATCGCTGCAGCTGTACATAGTCTATTGGTAAATAGCCCACCCATTTTCACCTACCTCATCCCCATACTGTTTTTATTTATTTACTTTTCTGCTCTTTTGCACACCAATATCTCTACCTGTACATGACCATCTGATCATTTATCACTCCAGTGTTAATCTGCAATATTGTAATTATTCGCCTACCTCCTCATGCCTTTTGCACACATTGTATATAGACTCCCCCTTTTTTTCTACTGTGTTATTGACTTGTTAATTGTTTACTCCATGTGTAACTCTGTGTTGTCTGTTCACACTGCTATGCTTTATCTTGGCCAGGTCGCATTTGTAAATGAGAACTTGTTCTCAACTAGCCTACCTGGTTAAATAAAAGTGAAATAATAAAAATAAAAATAAACTGATTTCCTTATTTCCTTTTATATGGATCTGTAAGTCAGTTTTTCTATTTTTCAGTATACACTACCGTTCAAAAGTTTGGGGTCACTTAGAAATTACCTTGTTTTTGAAAGAGCAGCACAACATTTGTTGTCTATTAAAATAACATCAAATTGATCAGAAATACAGTGTAGGCATTGTTAATGTTATAAATTACTATTGTAGCTGGAAACGGCAGATGAAAAAAATAAAACATTTAAAAAAAAATGGAATATCTACATAGGCGTACAGAGGCCCATTATCAGCAACCATCACTCCTGTGTTCCAATGGCACGTTGTGTTAGCTAATCCAAGTTCATCATTTTAAAAGGCTAATTGATCATTATAGAAAACCCTTTTGCATTTATGTTAGCACTGCTGAAAACCGTGGTCATGATTTAAAGAAGCAATAAAACTGACCTTCTTTAGACTTGTTCAGTATCTGGAGCATCAGCATTTCTGGGTTTGATTACAGGCTCAAAATGTCCTGTAAAAATCAAATGTAAAAAAACAAAAAAAAAATAAAAACAAGGTTCCTTTTGACCCCCCTGTAGATGTCATAGCTATGCGTCTCTGGGATATTGCCAGGCGTTACATGCATTTTAGAACATCACGTTACGTGACGTTAAATATATTGAAATGTATTTTTTCTTCTTGGCTATTGACAGGATTAGAAAGGATGTTCGCTCTCAAGGCAGAGGGCACTTAATTTGCATCAGTATGACAAACGCCTTCAGTTGGGTGGAAATAGTTGCATTCATAGGCTGTAGCATAGCTCTAGTAATGCCACAGGTGGTTCTTCTAAGAGCCAGCCATTTAACTATGCTGACCTAAACCGAGAGAGTGCTACAGCACGACTCTCATAATCACAACATGTAGTCAGCCTCCGAGACCCCTCAGGATTTTGCTTCTTAAAACATTCTTTGAAAATGTAAGCAAAGGTCACGTCTTAGTTTTGAAGTGACTTTGGGTTGAGTATTTTGTCATTTCGTACATTTTGAGTGCCTCTGTGTTGTTTACATTGGGGTACCACACCACTTTGACCAACGTGACAATTAACAGAAGTCATTTTGCAAGTCATTCTGTACCAAAAGAGGCCTCTTGCTTAGGTTGAAATGCAGACATTTGCGGACACTGCACGAGAAAGCGTTATGTTAGCAGCAAGGGTCATGGGGTGATGAAGGGCTGGAGGAAAGAGGGCACATTACCCAGCATTCCTCTGGTGGCCGTCCCATATGGAGTAGAGTGAAAGTGGCCCCTAGACACTGATCTTAGGGAAGTTAGGCATTTTCCCCACTAATGGTTAAGGCTAGAATTGGGCGAGGGTAAGCTGATCCTAGATCTGAACCTAGGGGAAACTTCAACCCGTGGCCTCCCCCCCCACACACACACACACACACACCCGCAGTCGTGTCCCCAGAGACATCTGGTCTTCCTTAAGAGCCCTGTGCCAGTAGAAGTAGTGCCTTCAGTCAGAGGACTCCCTAACACAACATTGGAGCTATAGTCGCTGACATCTACAGTAGGAATTACTCTCTTCAAGTGAGTTTCTGTATTCTCTCGGATGTTACATGTAAGCTTTATGTGTAGAAGTGCAACATTATGCTTATACTACAGTATAATAGTAGTTTTGGAAGAACTTTTAGATATTTATTTATTGCTGTACTACATTTTGTATTGTAGAAGCGAGGGAGCATGGGAATTTAAAGAACGCTTTATTCTGCATATGAAAGTGAAAGTAATTTAAGGTGATTTGGTTCCATTTGGAGAAGCGTTCGTGTAGAGTGTTGAATCTGACTGTTGTAAAGCCTTGCAGGCTCTCAACTAAGGCTGCATCCCAAATGGCACCTCATTCCTTATGTAGTGAGCTACTTTTCACCGGAGTCCATAGGGCTCTGCTCAAGGGTAGTGCAACTATATTGGGAATACAGGTGTATGGTCTTAATTTGATCACCATAGGGACAGAGAACTTTCCCGCAATGCAGAAAATGTCAAACTTGTAGTGTATTTGAGGTTTAAAAAGGCTTCTGAAGTTTGTCATTTTCACTTTGAAATTACAGACTTGATTTTCGCAGAATATGTATCAACCCCTACAGAAATATAAATGATTTCTAATCCACATAATTATGTACATTTCCTGTTGCTGCAGCATTATTTTCCTGCTGTAGCAATCTAGCTCAAATGTAGTTCCTAGTGTGCCATTTGTCAAACAAACAAAGTATATTCTTAAAATTCTATTCTATTCTTAAAATTCTACAAAAATCTCTGAAACTGGAAACACTTATCTCCTTCACTAGCTTTAAGCACCAGCTGTCAGAGCAGCTCACAGATTACTGCACCTGTACATAGCCCATCTATAATTTAGCCCAAACAACTACCTCTCCCCCTACTGTTTTTATTTATTTATTTTGCACCCCATTATTTCTATCTCTACTTTGCACATTCTTCCACTGCAAATCTACCATTCCAGTGTTTTACTTGCTATATTGTATTTACTATGCCACCATGGCCTTTTTTTGCCTTTACCTCCCTTATCTCACCTAATTTGCTCACATTGTATATAGATATATTTTTCTACTGTATTATTAACTGTATGTTTGTTTTACTCCATGTGTAACTCTGTGTTGTTGTATGTGTCGAACTGCTTTGCTTTATCTTGGCCAGGTCGCAGTTGTAAATGAGAACTTGTTCTCAACTTTCCTACCTGGTTAAATGAAGGTGAAATAAAATAAATAAAAAATGTTCTCTGTCCATTAGCTGTGCAGCCACGCCATTTGGTTCTGATTTAAGAGTGAAACCAGACAAGCAGCAACCACATACAGTCTTGCAATCCGACTCCCATCTTAGAATTGAGCTGTCTAAAGTCTCCGGGGCTAATAAAGTTCAGTTTTTAGGGAATGTTACAAATGCTGCATGTGAAATAGAATATGAAGCCCAGGGTGTGTCCCAAATGGCACCCTATTCCCTGTCGGCCCTGGTCAAAAGTAGTGCACATCAAGGGAATAGTGTTCCATTTGCGACGCATGACCAGTCATCAAATAACACACGTGGTATTAGGATCATCTGCAAGGTCTTTCGTCGTAATGAAAAGCTAGTGGCTAACATAACAGTACACCAGGGAAAGAGAGTTAGTTCACCAACTGACTATGTTGTTACAAGGAAGCCCTACTATTAGCTATAGAGCCGGAGATGTATGTACCATAGAGGGGCTCAGCACTTTATTTCCTGGAGCCTATAGGATCTTTATTATATGACTGCAAACGTCTGGTCTTTAACTCAATGGAAATACACTGAAGATATAGTGTTTGTGCTGTATGTCTGACTGCGTACAACTCATGTGGCCCCATAGTACACAAAGCATGCGTCCAAATGGCACCCTATTCACTATATAGTGCACAACTTTGAATAGTGGCCCATAAGACTGATGTCGTGTTCCTGTACATGGTTAACAGCCACCAGATCATCATTAACTCTTTGGTAACCCTCTCTCCTTCCGCTCTACTTCCCAGGCGTGCTGTACCTGCAGTACGGAGAGGAGACCAAGCAGATCCGGATGCCCAATGAGATCACCAGCGGCGACACCATCAGGGCTCTGTTTGTGAGTGCCTTCCCCCAGCAGCTCACCATGAAGATGCTGGAGTCTCCCAGTGTGGCCGTCTATGTCAAAGATGACATGAGGAACATGTACTACGAGCTTACTGACGTCAGGTAAATGTGTGTGTGTGTGTGTGTGTGTGTGTGTGTGTGTGTGTGTGTGTGTGTGTGTGTGTGTGTGTGTGTGTGTGTGTGTGTGTGTGTGTGTGTGTGTGTGTGTGTGTGTGTGTGTGTGTGTGTGTGTGTGTGTGTGTGTGTGTGTGTGTGTGTGTGTGTGTGTGTGTGTGTGTGTGTGTGTTATGTCTCTACTTTCCCACACTGGGTTAGCTAGAGCAGGTCATTTGGGGTTTTCTTCCCTAGGTCTCAGTCTCACCCCTGTAAGGTCCTCAGGGTTACCCAGCAGCCTTCCTCTCTCCCCTCCTTAGGCTCTTCCTGTCTAATGAGCTCAACTTACGCAACACAGGAAGTGACCCTCTCTACTTCCCAGTCAACCCAATAGCTGTGTGGATGAAAGGCCTCGGGATGTGGAGCCCTACTGTAGTGGACACTTTAGTTCCACCTACACCTAAACAAACCCAAACAACACGGTCCCAAATGACATCCTTATCTAGTGCACTACTTTGGGTTTGCCTATGGGCCCGGGTCAAACGTAGTGCGCTACATAGGCATTAGGGTGCCATTTTGGGACGTGAGCACAGTTTTAGAGCCTCTACTTTCTCAAATGTTGTCCCACGTGATGGAAAGTGGAAAGTTCTTTTGTGGGCGACTTCATGTGTTTTTACACATGTCCTTCCTGCTCAGTTAACAGGACAAAAGGATTGGACAGGAACCCATAAACAGTCTTGTTTCTTCCAGAGCCACAGATTTAAAGTGAGTGAGAGAGCTGTATCAAAGGTGGCCACAGTCTGGCTGTCTTCTATGTGCAGAAACATGTGCTTATGCAAAGAGACACTTAATATGTGTCCCAAATGGCACCATATTTCCTATTTGGTGCACTACTTTTGACCAGGGCACAAAGGAACTCTGGTAAAAAAAAAGTAATACACTAGGGAATAGGATGCCATTTGGGACACATGTTAAGTGTCTCTTTGCAGAGGCACATGTAGCATTAGCGTTAGCCTGCCTTTCTTTTAACACAGAGAGAAATACAAACACCAGTGAGATTTCTGTAAGACAACACTGACCAGGGTTTCATGCCCTCAGTCATCCCCACACACAGTCACGTCACCAATCACCCACTTCCTGGTATTATGGGTGTGTTTATGGGAGACAACATTTCATAAAGTCCAACCATATAGACAGGGCATTTGGAAAGTATTCAGGCATTTTTGTTTTACGTTACAGCCTTATTCTAAAATGGATTCAATTACTATTTCATCTACACACATTACCACATAACAACAAAGTGAAAACTGGTTTTTAGAAACTTTTGTGAATGTATAAGAAGAACAAAAACAGAAGTATAAGTATAATTTATCAAAGTATTCAGACCCTTCGTTACGAGACTCGAAATTGAGCTTGGGTGCATCCTGTTTCCATTGAGCATCCTTGAGATGTTTCTACAACCTGATTGGAGTCCATCTGTGGTAAATTCAATTGATTGGACATGATTTGGAAAGACGCACATTTTTCTATATAAGGTCCCACAGTTGACAGTGCATGTCAGAGCAAAAACCAAGCCATGAGGTCGAAGGAATTTTCAGAGACGGGATTGGGGAAGGGTACCAAAATTTTTTTGCAGCATTGAAGGTCCCCAAGAACACAGAGGTCTCTTAAATGGAAGAAGTGTTGGAACCACCAAGACTCTTCCTAGAGCTGGCCACCAAACTGAGCATTCGGGGGAGAAGGGCCTTGGTCAGGGAGGTGACCAAGAACCCGAAGGTCACTCTGACAGAGCTCCAGAGTTCCTCTGTGGAGACGGGAGAAACTTCCAGAAGGACTTCCATCTATGCAGCACTCCACCAATCAGGCCTTTATGATAGAGTGGCCAGACAGCTGTGCAGCGATGCTCCCCATCCAACCTGACAGCTTGAGAGGATCTGCAGAGAAGAATGGGAGAAACTCCCCAAATACATGTGTGCCAAGCTTGTAGCGTCATACCCAAGAATACTCAAGGCTGTAATCACTGCCAAATGTGCTTCAACAAAGTACTGAGTAAAAGGTGCACTTTTTCATCATGTGGTATTGAGTGTAGATTGATGAGGGGGGGGGCTATTGAATCAATTTTAGAATAAGGCTGTAAAGTAACATGTGGAAAAAGTCAAGGGGTCTGAATACTTTCCGAATGCTCTGTACATGGATTGCCCAGGAAATTATTTGACAATGCATACAGAAGCTGTTTAGTGACTATATTGTATATTTGAATTTCTGTAGGGTACAAGTTTCCGGCACACTGGGCTCAAATGGAAAAACAAGTGTTCTCTATCTGTAATGTTCTTGCGGTGGTGGGATGTTTACTTTATGACTAGCCGTCATCTTTTTTTTATCAGGGCTGTAAAAGTTGTCACATGTTTGTTCCTCACAGACTGGTACGGTAGAGCGCAGGAGTACTAGCTGACTCAGAACACATCTAGGCAGAGAGAGCTTTACATAGGAGCTTTATTTATTTGAGGAAAACTATTTACCGTAAGACTACTAGACAAGTTTTGGACTAATTGGACACTTTTTTTGACACAGCACCGTGATGTCTCAGCCAGTGTACGGTCAGTACACCAGACCACGGACTGTGTATGACATAGCCTTGTCAGAGTACACACCAATGTCTCGGTATAGGAGTCTCGCAGTTAGAGGAGACAGACCGCTGTCCGATAGTGATATAATCTGGGCACCTCGTCAAACTTCGGCTGTTTCTCTCTCCAGGAATATCACGGATCACTCCTGCCTGAAGGTGTACCACAAGGACCCCGCACAAGCCTTCAGTCACGGCCCAAGACCCACCAACGGCGATGCCAGGGTGAGTACTTTACTTTCGGTTTTGTACACCAGCTTCAAACAGCTGAAAATACAATGTTTTTGTTTGTGGAAAATACATAGCGGTGTAGATGATACAATTATTCTCTACACTATACTTTCTTGTTTTGTCACATAAACTGAAATTTTGCAACCAGGAAATGGCAGAGCGATTTCTGCATAGTGCATCTTTTTAATTCCTGTCTGAGCAAAGGAATATAGAGGGTCTAATTTTAAGTCCATCCCTACTGTGGTGCTTTTGTAAAAAATAAAAGTACAGTATTTACGACGGGTATTATTATGTGCAACATGCCAGCCATTCCCACGGAAACAGCTCCAGTACGGAATAGGCCATTCTAGTCAGTCTAACGTATAAATAACACCATCAATGGGGCCCCCACCTCTTCCTCCCCTATCCTCCTCTACCCTCTTGTCTCATACTTATCATCCCTTCCTCTCAGCATCTAGGTAGAGGAATGACCTCCCCGTCTTCCTTAATCTGTTTTCTGTTCATGGGGGTCTTCTGTTCTCCGTGCCTAATTTTGGGTGGCGATCGAGGGAGCCTAGTGTGTGCTTTAGCGCAGTTCTCCTGAAATAATTGAACTACATTCATGGGGCTTTTCCTTGTCCATTCTTCTCCAAATCTCCTGCTATTCTCCCACAAGGCTGTTGCCTGCTCTCCTCGTGTTGGTTTCCTGCTGATGTAACGGCAGGAAACCAACACGCAAAGACCTCATTCCTTGTGTGTTCTAACCCCAAATCCTTTCTGATCAACTGACCCCGATCCTACCTAGTCCTCTTAGATAAAGCATCCATCTAGCCAAGAGGAGTCTCCATGTGTACTTCTGCCCAGAGCCCTATGGGGTCCTGGTTAAAAAGTGGGCACCATATAGGGAATAGAGTGCCATTTAGGATGCAAAACAGGAGTATTATTGCAGTTAATTACAATCACAACGACCCTTTCAATGAGCCCAGCATCATGTATTTTGTCTTTGCAGCGAGACGGCAGCTTTGGAGTGTGCTGTCAGATTCTGTAGTGTTTTGCTTTAGTAGTAGAGTAAAGTATCATTGAGTCTTTAAGTCTAGGGACTACTTTTGATTTATTCTCTCTATTGTTTATGAAACTGTGCTTCAGTCTGCCTCTATTTCCTACTGTATAAGCATACACTGTGTAGTATAGTATTTTACTGAAATGAATCGAACGTGTAGGATACCAAGGAGCAACCACCATTTCTAAAGCAGCTACTGCATGCACGGCAGAACATTTAAGAAAGAACCATGGATTGCTCTACTGTTGATTTGTTTAACAGGAAGTAGACATATGTTATGAGCAGTGTTATAAAAAGTGAACACACTCACTCACTCACCCACACACACAGACACACACACACACACACACACACACACACACACACACACACACACACACACACACACACTGCATGAATACGCAACCCAGTTCTCATGAGCTGTCTTATCAGTTCTGTCATTGTTTAACCCTCAGGAGCAATTCACACACTCATTCTGTTTCTAGACTCCTGGACTACTCCAGGAGATCTATGGGCATTGTCTTACACACACACACACACACACACACACACACACACACGCACAGGTTGCGCACAAACACATGCGCACACTCACGCACAGGTTGCGCACACAAACCCCTACAGGTTTGAGTTAATTTGTTCTGGCCTAGGCACCGGTGTGCGATTGAGTTGAAGTCGCCTGTCTCTTTAAAAGGCGGTGACCGCTTTGATGATGTTTGACTCCCACATGCCATAAAGATCAACGTATCAAAATAAACCACAAAATATTTGTATTTGAAATACATATGTTAGTTACTTCCAAGAGTTAGATCATTTGAATTACCCGAACAGCAACATTCTCAGTAATGGTTACAAAAAAAAAGACTTCTGATACAGAGGGGAAGAGCAGGGCCACAAAATGTCTACAACCTACAGTATTTTGAAAATACAAAATACATTGGCGTGTAGTTCAGCCCCAGTGTAATTGAAAGACTAAAATACTCAGTCATTCAAATACCTATTTCAAGTACAGTACATGTAGCAGAAATATGACACTTGCAATAAGTTGTTCTGGGATTCAAACAACAAAGTGGTTAGTATATATTTATAATGTATATATTCTTATTCCTTTACTTAGATTTGTGTGTATTAGGTAGATGTTGTGGAATTGTTTGATTACATGTTAGATATTGCTGCACTCTGGGAACTAGAAGCACAAGCATTTCGCTACACTTGCAATAGCATCTGCAGATAATAATGTGTATGTGACCAATAAAATTTGATTTTGATTTAAAAGTCCCAAAATGGATGTACCAATCCCAGATCACTCCTTTAAATACCTGCTCATGAAGTGATACAGCTATCATGTGTATAGAGTGCATTTGGAAAGTATTCAGACCCCTTGACTTTTTCCACATTTTGTTACGTTACAGCCTTATTCTAAAATGTATTAAATACATGTTTTTCCTCATCAATCTACGCAGGCATAATAACTAAGCTAAAAAAACTTTTTTTGAATTTTTTCCCATATGTATTAAAAATAAAAAACATACCTTATTTACATAAGTATTCAGACCCTTGCTATAAGACTCAAAATTGAGCTCAGGTGCATCCTGTTTACATTGATCATCCTTGAGATGTTTCTACAACTTGATTGGAGTCCACCTGATAGGGCATGATTTGGAAAGACACACACCTGTCTATATAAGGTCCCACAGTTGACAGTGCATGTCAGAGCAAAAACTAAGTCATGAGGTCGAAGGAATTGTCCGTAGAGCTCTGAGACTGGATTGTGTCAAGGCACATATCTAGGGAAGGGTAGCAAAAAATGTGTGGAGCATTGAAGGTCCCCAAGAACACAGTGGCCACCATCATTCTTAAATGGAAGAAGTTTGGAACCATCAAGAATTCTCTTAGAGCTGGCCGTCCAGGGAGAAGGGCCTTGGTCAGGGAGTTGATGATCAAGAACCTGATGGTCACTCTGACAGAGCTCCAGAGGTCCTCTGTGGAGATGAGAGAACCTTTCAGAAGGACAACCATCTCTGCAGCACTCCACCCATCTGGCCTTTATGGTAGAATGGCCAGATGGAAGCCACTCCTCAGTAAAAGGCACATGACAGCCCACTTGGAGAAAAAAAATCCACCTAAAGGACTCTCAGGCCATGAGAAACAAGATTCTCTGCTCTGATGAAACCAAGTTTGGCCTGAATGCAAAGCGTCAGATCTTGAGGAAACCTGGCACCATCCCTCTGATGAAGCACGGTTGTGGCAGCATCATGCTGTGGGGGTGTTTTTCAGCGACAGGGACTGGGAGACTAGTCAGGATCGAGGGATAGATGAACAGAGCAAAGTTCAGAGAGATCCTTGATGAAACCTGCTTCAGAGTACTCAGGACATCATACTGGGGTGAAGGTCCACCTTCCAACAGGACAACAACCCTAAGCACACAGCCAAGACAAGATAGAAGTGGCTTCGGGACAAGTCTCTGAATGCCCTTGAGGGGCCCAGCCAGAGCCCGGACTTGAACCCGATCGAACATCTCTGGAGAGACCTGAAAATAGCTGTGCAGCGACGCTCTCCATGCAACCTGACAGAGCTTGAAATAATCTGCAGAGAAGAATGGGAGTGTCATACCCAAGAAGACTGTAATCGATGACAAAGGTACTTCAACAAAGTACTGAGTAAAGTGTCTGAATACTTATGTAAATGTGTTTATTTATGTTTTGAATATTTTATACATTTGCATATTTCTATCAACCTGTTTTTGCTTTGTCATTATGTGGTATTGTTTGTAGGTTGATGAGGGGTGGCGGACAATTTAATACATTTTAGAATAAGGCTGTGATGTAACAAAAAGTCGAGGGGTCTGAATACTTTCCGAATGCACCGTAGTGTTCTGGATAAATAAAGTGGATATTTGTAGTGGCTGGTGTGCAAATACTTTCTGCTTGAATTTGACAAATTAAACCAATTCATTCAACATTGATCCATGCCAATTTTGTACCATTACTGTATATACAGTATAATGACTGTACGCCTGTATGAATTAACTGTTGTTTCTATGCCATTGAGCCATTAGCTTATGGCAGGTTGCCCTTTTTAAATGCAGACTGTGCAAAGTCATGCATATTAATACTGAAGCACACACACACACACACACACACACACACACACACACACACACACACACACACACACACACACACACACACACACACACACACACACACACACACACACACACACACACACACACACACACACACACACACACACACACACACACACAGACAAGGTAAACAGTGGCTTTATACCTGACAGATGTGAGGCTGAGAGTGCAGATTTTTTTCCAGGACATTTGCGAGACAAAAAAAAAGAGCCTTTTCTTATGCATCCTTGCGTTATAGCAGCTTCTTTTCACTGTGAAACCAAAACCTGGCATACTAGGAAAAGGGCAAATACAGAACAATAACCAAATGAGTGGTGCACCTGTTCGAACGAAGTGTTTTGATTGGAGTGGAAGAACACTGCTGTATGCCTCAGCAGGGCTAAGCAGTGTCCTGTCTTCTCTAAAGAAATGATCAGATACACACACACTGCATTGATTATGTCTCTCCACAGTAAAGTCGGTGAGAAATCAGTTTTGCTATTGGTCTCCGTTTTGTTTTCCTCTAAGAGATTGCTTCCCAATGTTTTGGGTGGTTAAATATACGGTTTTGAGTCTCATTGCAACACACAAGCTGCCATGAGATCGAGTTGGAGATACTGACTAGACGCTAGATAAGTTAACATCAACAAAACAAACCAAATCCAAGTTGGCCAATAGGCATCAACGATGAAACCAAACCATCCCCAAGCAAGAGGGCACGTGTGGAGAGAGGTTTACTGATATGGATGTTGACTTGTTTAAATCCATCAATGAACGGCTTGCCAAACTTGATATCTTGGATATACTACGAGAGGACATCAGTGCATTATGTGCCAGTCGAGAATTCAGCCAATGTCAGATTGATGATCCAAGGAAAGCGAACAATGAGATGAAAGGTACTATAGACTCTATTCATAGCAAGGTGGAGGTGGCGCAAAGGGAGAACAAACAACGTGAAGAAACCTTGCTTGATGTGCAGTGTCGATCAATGCGGAACAATCTAATGTTTTCAGGGATACCGGAGAATGACAACAGCAGAGGCTGTGAGGACACTGTCCGATACTTTACGTCAACTCAACTGGAACTGCCCACTGATGTTGTGTGTGATGTCACTTCCTCCAGAGTCCATAGGATGGGTAAGGCCTCTGGGAATAGGGCACGGGCATGTTTTGACAAATTTAAGCAAAAAGGAAATGACGAAGAGCAGGGGCAGAGAACTCCGAAACACTGATTTTGGAATGAATGATCACTTCCCCAGCGAGACCAACGAAAGGAGAGAAAAAAATGTATCCCATCATGAAGGAAAAGTTTACATCAATGGGCAATTGTATCGGGACTCTAGAGTAACTCCCTGGCTATTTTAATTGAATGTTCAAATCTGAGTTTGTGTGTTCTAGTGTATCATGACAACTTCAACTATAACAGATATATGCTATATTCATCTCTACTCGATAAGGAAAGGGCTGCATAATGTATGTTAATGTATGTAGCCTTCCTAACAAAATACATGAGGTTTTTAACTTGGTCGACATAAGTAATATTCAT
Organism: Oncorhynchus gorbuscha; assembly: GCF_021184085.1. NCBI lineage: Eukaryota > Metazoa > Chordata > Actinopteri > Salmoniformes > Salmonidae > Oncorhynchus > Oncorhynchus gorbuscha. The sequence continues at coordinate 48,794,711 of NC_060184.1, read as the reverse complement.
ATTTTGGCTTTGACCGAAACACATTTAGATGCAGCTGTAAATGCTGGGCAAATGAACATCCATGGATATTGTCTACTTAGGAATAGGGATGGTGGGGGTGTAGCGCTGTATATTCAGAATCATATGTGGTTTGAAACAAATGGTTAATTGAAAATAACCACTCATTTTTTTTATTTAACCATACTACGAGATCATCAACTAATTTGGGTCACCGTTCTGACACATGCATTGATCTGATCTTCTGCAATGCTTAAAAGCCAGTGGGCTGGACAGACCATAATATTGTGACCATAACCACTTTCCAAAGAATCCCCCAAGGATTGTGTTCAAGATAAATTTGTACCTTTTATTTAACTAGGCAAGTCAGTTAAGAACTAATTCTTATTTTCAATGACGGCCTAGGAACAGTGGGCCTTGTTCAGGGGCAGTTAGCTCGGGGATTTGAACTTGCAACCTTTCGGTTACTGGTCCAACGCATTAACCACTAGGCTACGCTGCCGCCCCGATTTAATCATGAGCTATTTCTAAATGATTTGGCTGCTGTACAATGGGAGCTGATTTATCTAGAGGATGATTTAAATCACGCTACAGAATGTTTTATGGATTTGCTCACTGAGGTAAGGGACCATCATGCCCCAGTAAGAAAGAGTACAGTTGGTGCCTGTCCATCTCCATGGATTGATGATGAACTGGGTGAGGCTTTTTCTCAAAGAAATATGGCAAAAGTCTTAGCAGCCAAATCTGAACTAGAAATTGATTAACTGAATTATAGAACATTACGTAATTATGCAGTTAAATTGAATCGTAAGACAAAAACGTTATTTTACAACAATGCTTTTATTGATTGTAAAAATGATTGTAAAAAGGTATGGAATACAGTTAAGGGCTTATCTATCTCATAGATAAGACATAATAAACTAACATATTGACCTGATAAATACTCAGTCAAAAAGAATATATTGATTCTTTATTGCTCTAAATCCAAATGTTCTTTTGCCTATTTCTCTTTTCTGTCTGGACAACACAGATGGCGGACAATCTATTCCTAGTATTTACTGAATGTCTGTCTCTTACCAACGGAATACCATTGTGAATAGAGTTTGGCTGTTTTTTAAATGGTGTATATTGTAAAATAAGCATATTGTTTTCAATTCAGTTGATTGATGACCAACCAAGAGCATTTGTGCATGACTACAACAGAAGAACCATATCTCCACCTTAAAACAATCCTTGCTGCTTTGTTCTGTGCAATCTGCAGCCTCCTAACTTCACTTGCTGATGCTTTCCCCAGACCACAGAACAGTAATTCACCTGACTCTCAATGAATTCATGTGTTATTTGCTTAAGAATCTTTCCTGGTTAATATTTAGCTATCCCTCTGATCATGCAAGCAGTTTTAAGATACATTTTTTTTACATAGATCAGTTATTTGAGACGACCTTGATAAGCAGTTGTCTTGATGCACTCCTAGTAGTTTGCTTTCTGCCACTTCCTCAATTTGTACTCCCCCCCCATACTTAATTGTATCACATGCTGTGTTGGCCTTTTCCTAGTGGAACAGACTAACATAACTTCCGGTTTTCTTGGTGTTTACAACAAGTTTGTTCCCGGCAAACCCTCTCCCTGATATTCTCAATCTCCTTGTAAAGCCTGCTGTACTTGATGAACTGAGGGTCTTGCTGTATAAATTGTAGTATCATCTGCAAATATAGTAGCTTGAGTTTCAGATAAGGCATAAGGAAGGTTGTTGGAATATATTAAATAATCCCAGTTCAAGTTCCCTGTCTTAGGTCAGTTAAGATCACCACATTATTTTAAGAATGTGAAATGACATAATTATAGTAGAGAATTAATTATTTCAGCTTTTATTTATTTTATCACATTCCCAGTGGGTCAGAAGTTTGCATACACCTAATTAGTATTTGGTAGCATTGCCTTTAAATTGGTTAACTTGGGTCAAACGTTTTGGGTAGCCTTCCACAAGCTTCCCACAATAAATTGGGTGAATTTTGGCCCATTCCTCCTGACAGAGCTGGTGTAACGGAGTCAGGTTTGTAGACCTCCTTGCTCAAACACGCTTTTTCAGTTCTGTCCACAAATTCTCTATAGGATTGAGGTCTGTGCTTTGTGATGGCCACTCCAATAACTTGACTTTGTTGTCCTTAAGCCATTTTTCCACAACTTTGGAAGTATGATTGGGGTCATTGTCCATTATGGAAGATCCATTTGCAACCAAGCTTTAACTTCATGACTGATGTCTTGAGATGTTGCTTCAATATATCCACATACATTTTCCTCATTCATAATTCCATCTATTTTGTGAAGTGCACCGGTCCCTCCTGCAGCAAAGCACCCCCACATGATGCTGCCTCCCCCGTGCTTCACTGGCCAACAGTTCTATTTTTGTTTCATCAGACCAGTGGACATTTCTCCAAAAAGTACGATCTTTGTGGATATAGATACTTTTGTACCTGTTTCCTCCAGCATCTTCACAAGGGCCTTTGCTGTTGTTCTGGGATCTGGGATGGGATACATCTCCAATTGACTCAAATTAGAAGCTTCTAAAGCCATGACATCATTGTCTGCTATTTAAAGGCACTGTCAACTTATTGTATGTAAACGTCTGACCCACTGGAATTGTGATACAGTGAGTTCTAAGTTAAATAATCTTGTCTGTAAACAATTGTTGGAAAAATTACTTGTGTCATGCACAAAGTAGACATCCTAACCGACTGTCCAAAACTATAGTTTGTTAACAAGAAATTTGTGGATTTGTTGAAAAATGAGTATTAATGACTCCAACCTAAGTGCATGTAAACTTTTGACTTCAACTGTATATTTTTTACAAAAAGTAATAATAAAGGAAATATACTGTGTGGGTGGGTGGGTGGGTGTGTGGGTGGGTGGGTGGGTGAGTGTGTTCACTTTTTCAGCCCTGGTAAGCCCCTGCATTAACCTGGCCCTGAATGTAAAGAGTTAAATTAACACTCAGTGGTGTAAAATAACCCCAGTGTTGGTGTTAATAACCAAAGTTGAACCAAAACCACACCCATGATTATCATATTTCCCAGCATGCTCTATTGCAGGTAGATGATTTAAAAATAGTATTTTTTCAATATCTATGTTTTTGCATGTACATTCACTGATTAAATAATCTTATGTTTCTCAAATATAAATAATAGACATTTTTCTGAACTATTGCTGTTACTTGGACATATTGCACTCGTTACTGAAATGGTTGTTCCACTTTAGATGTTTAAGGTAGTCTCATATCTTCGTTTTCTCAGCCCTGGCAGTCTTTCTGAAAGCAGGACGTGTGTGACTGAAAAAAGTCCAAACTCTGGCTGGAATCCTGTAGGGGTTACACATTCAGGCCATTGTATTAGGGTAAAACTAGGCCGTCAAAAGCAGGCCTTGTGGAGAAAAAA
>NC_060184.1:48673783-48788783 GCF_021184085.1 Oncorhynchus gorbuscha | reverse complement strand
CCAGACCATTTCCGGAGACCTTCTCCCTTACTTCACCTCGCTCATCAACTTATCCCTGACCGCTGGCTACGTCCCTTCCGTCTTCAAGAGAGCGAGAGTTGCACCCCTTCTGAAAAAACCTACACTCGATCCCTCCGATGTTAACAACTACAGACCAGTATCCCTTCTTTCATTTCTCTCCAAAACTCTTGAACGTGCCGTCCTTGGTCAGCTCTCCCGCTATCTCTCTCAGAATGACCTTCTTGATCCAAATCAGTCAGGTTTCAAGACTAGTCATTCAACTGAGACTGCTCTTCTCTGTATCACAGAGGCGCTCCGCACCGCTAAAGCTAACTCTCTCTCCTCTGCTCTCATCCTTCTAGACCTATCGGCTGCCTTCGATACTGTGAACCATCAGATCCTCCTCTCCACCCTCTCCGAGTTGGGCATCTCCGGCGCGGCCCACGCTTGGATTGCGTCCTACCTGACAGGTCGCTCCTACCAGGTGGCGTGGCGAGAATCTGTCTCCTCACCACGCGCTCTCACCACTGGTGTCCCCCAGGGCTCTGTTCTAGGCCCTCTCCTATTCTCGCTATACACCAAGTCACTTGGCTCTGTCATAACCTCACATGGTCTCTCCTATCATTGCTATGCAGACGACACACAATTCATCTTCTCCTTTCCCCCTTCTGATGACCAGGTGGCGAATCGCATCTCTGCATGTCTGGCAGACATATCAGTGTGGATGACGGATCACCACCTCAAGCTGAACTTCGGCAAGACGGAGCTGCTCTTCCTCCCGGGGAAGGACTGCCCGTTCCATGATCTCGCCATCACGGTTGACAACTCCATTGTGTCCTCCTCCCAGAGCGCCAAGAACCTTGGCGTGATCCTGGACAACACCCTGTCGTTCTCAACTAACATCAAGGCGGTGGCCCGTTCCTGTAGGTTCATGCTCTACAACATCCGCAGAGTACGACCCTGCCTCACACAGGAAGCGGCGCAGGTCCTAATCCAGGCACTTGTCGTCTCCCGTCTGGATTACTGCATCTCGCTGTTGGCTGGGCTCCCTGCCTGTGCCATTAAACCCCTACAACTCATCCAGAACGCCGCAGCCCGTCTGGTGTTCAACCTTCCCAAGTTCTCTCACGTCACCCCGCTCCTCCGCTCTCTCCAATGGCTTCCAGTTGAAGCTCGCATCCGCTACAAGACCATGGTGCTTGCCTACGGAGCTGTGAGGGGAACGGCACCTCAGTACCTCCAGGCTCTGATCAGGCCCTACACCCAAACAAGGGCACTGCGTTCATCCACCTCTGGCCTGCTCGCCTCCCTACCACTGAGGAAGTACAGTTCCCGCTCAGCCCAGTCAAAACTGTTCGCTGCTCTGGCCCCCCCAATGGTGGAACAAACTCCCTCACGACGCCAGGACAGCGGAGTCAATCACCACCTTCCGGAGACACCTGAAACCCCACCTCTTTAAGGAATACCTAGGATAGGATAAGTAATCCTTCTCACCCCCCCCCCCCCCTTTAAGATTTAGATGCACTATTGTAAAGTGACTGTTCTACTGGATGTCATAAGGTGAATGCACCAATTTGTAAGTCGCTCTGGATAAGAGCGTCTGCTAAACGACTTAAATGTAAATGTAGTAGGGTCGCAACAGATGCGATATTTACATTGAGGTTAGACCATACGTTTGCTTCCACCGAAGCAGGTGGCTGGGCCACAAAAACCACTGAACCACAGTGGAAGTAGTGCATTGGGAAGAAATGAACTCACTCTCACAACCTGGCAGTGAGTTAACCATGCATTCCTGTGTGTAAAGATCTCTGCATACTCTCTGCCCTCCACGTTTTGACTTTTAACTCTCAAAATCTGCTCCAGTCATGCCTCTCCTTTAACCCAGCTGTAGCTGAATGAAGTGATTTCATAGTTTGTCCGCAGGTACTCTGGGGTCCTTTTGTGTGGTTCAATGCAGTCACAGCTGCCTGTTTAAAATGGCTGTGCCAGACGACGGAACCTGTTGCTAATTTACCAGATACTTCTTTCCTGCCTGTGGGCACATAGTTGAAATCATTCTCTCTCTGTGTTTTCACATGTTGGTCATTTTAAAAGGCACACTGTTATCAGCCACCAGTGGCAATTGAGCTCACAAGCATGAGCCGTAAAGAAACCCTCAAGGTAATCACCTAGCTTTAAAGTTTAATGTGAATATCCTGCTTATGAGGGGAATTGTATCCAAAAAAAACTTGTTTTCATGTCAAATCACATTTTGTAAGCCTGAGGGAATAGGCAATTTGGGGTGTCTGTGAAATGTTAGTCAAATATTGACAGGGAGGAAAGTATCCCTGTGGCCTTAGCAGGATTTAAGATGCTTTCTCACTCTGAGAATGTGCTGATGCGACATTCTTTTTCTCTAGTCCATGAAAACCAACTGTCCTGGCTGGCTTAGAGCGTAATGGTCTGCATCCCAAATGCCACCATATCCCTATTTATTCAACTACCTTTACCGGAGCCCTAGAAAAACGACATAGGGAATAGGGTGCCATTTGGGATGCAGGCATGGTGTGTTTGGTGACCTCTCTCCAGAGATGCAGGGTTGACAGCAGACCAGAGCTATAGATGCTCAGACGGAGGTGTCATGGCCGACTACCTGAGGGCTGTGACACTCGACAACGCTTGGTAAACATGGTCAACTAACGTAAGTGTAACGTAGTAATAACGTGATTTGGTGCTTTTGTTTCCACTCTTCCTTCAGATGCACAGAGAGGTGATGTATGGCAGCAGAGATGGCCAGCACCCCCCAATGCGACAGCTCTCCATGGGCCCCCCTCCACACCACCCCATGCAGGGCTCCCTGTCCCCACCCACGGCCCACTCCCTGCCCCCCTCGCCCTCCCGGATCCCCTTCGGCCCGCGCCCGGGGTCCATGCCCGGCACTGCCACCATGCCACGGGAGCGCATTTCCAACGCCACCCCTCCCACACGATCTGTGTCCCCCTGCCCCAGCGCCATCCTGGAGAGGCGGGACGTCAAGCCCGACGAGGACCTGAGTGCTATGAGTCCCAGCCTATTGAGGGGTGGAGAGGGGCTGTACGCTGACCCATACTTGCTCCTCAACGAGGGGAGAATGGGCCACGGCCTTGCCCATGGAGGGCACCCTCCTGCTGGGGACATTGTGGACCATGGCAGCCTGGCTGGATACCACCGAGTCTCCATCCGCTCCACAGGCTCCTACAGCGGGCCCAGCCCCACCGAGGCCATGGAACAACCGTCACTCTACCGCCAGAAGTCCAGGAAGTATGGAGACAGCCAGCTGCCTACACTGGGCTCCAAGACCCCACCCCCCTCACCCCACAGGATGGCAGAGGTGAGGATGATTGACATCCACGGGGCGCCACCCCCTCCCAGCGGCATTCCCCAAGAGCGCTCCTCGCCTGTTCGCCAGTCCTTCAGGAAGGAGGAAGTGGTGAAAAGCAGAAGCAACATGGCGTCTCCAGTCATCCCGGACCTCCAGGGTGGTCACGGCCCTATCCCGCCAGCCAACGACCCCCAGACACGGTAAGCCAACCCAGGGGGACCTGAGGTGGGGCGGGGGCTCAGTGAAAGGGTCTGATACTGCATGGGGGCATAGATGAACTAACATTGCATCCTTGTACCACCCTAACAGTAACCGTGGGCTGCACTGTTTTAATCTTAACTCTGACTGTCTCATCATCAGCACGGCAGGGCAGAGACATCTCAGTTGTCTGCCCTGTCTCACAGATACACACACACACACTGCGTGTCTGGTCCGCCCTGTCAAGGTCATCACATTTAGCACAGGGGGCTATAACACTGTATTATGAATATACGTATTGACTTTTATCTAGATCAATTTGGGCCGTGTGTGTGACCAGCTCTTTTGATATGAATAGCTTATCCCTAGTCCTAAAACCTTGGAGTGAAGAGTTGAAGAGGGATGTTTTACTCAGTTGACTTAGTTGACTCTGTAAACCAGGCCAGTGCAGTAATGGAATAGCACTTCAAGCCCCCTATCCAGACTGTATATCTATAACTCTTCGTCTGCATGCCCCGTGTACATCGTCTGTTAGCCCTGCACTCCGGCAGTCATCCCTGTGGCTATTTCAACCTGGCTCGTTCTGTTTCACTAAAGGACAGAACACACAAGCACAAGAGAGGGCGTGAGGGACATACTCCAGCCATACAATTATTTATGGTTTCATTGGAATGCATTAGACCGGATGGCTATGGGGGTGAGGGGGCTATGTGTGTACTGCTTAGGAAAACCAAAGCAAATATTGGCCAGGTTGGATAAGACCCGGGCTTCCTGAAAGCCGAATCAGGGGGAACAGATCACTAGGACCACCTGCATGGCACAAACACCATGGACTGTGTCCCAAATGGCACCCTATTCCCTTTCAAGTGCACAGTCCTTTGACCAGGGCCCGCATAGGCAGATAGCCTGGTGGTTAGGAGAGTTGGGCCAGTATCCAAAAGGTCACTGGTTTGAATACCCAAGCCGACTAGGTGAAAAATCTGTCAATGGTCCCTTGAGCAAGGCACTTAACCCCAAGTCACTCTGGATAAGACTGTCTGCCAAATGACTCAAATGTAACATATATTTGGGACATTCCCATCTTAAATGGGTCTGGGGGAAAAGGAGTAAAGGAATTTCTGTGGAAAGGTACTTAATAATGTACAACAAACAGGGTAGCTTTGTTCACTTACTTTATACTCTATAACTACGGAGTGGCCTTCAAGCATGAGTTGTACTTACACGCACAAACACTATTCCGTATAGGCACGGTGCTCTATAATGGCTATATAGGCACAAGAAACTTTTCTCTTTGGGCTTTGCATTTCAGTGCCCCGGGGGAGACATAGCTAAGTGTCTGTTTCTCAACAGTACATTGCCTGGCCGCAATATACAGCACTATCAGGATCAGTCATTTCTCTTGTCCTCATCTAGCCCCATCCAGCGCCCTCCCCTCCCCTCCCCTTCCGTGCCATTTAGATACGTGATGACATGTGAAAAGACAGTGCTCCTCTATGTCTGAGCCTCACTGGTCAACGAGCAATCACCAAGCATAAGGATCCCTATTCAACCCTGTGCTTGGTTTTCTTCACATTGCCGATCCTGCCAGAGTAATATGAGAATTGATGAGTTTGTCTTCTCTTTCTCGTCCAGGCGCCCGACAACCAGTGACGCAGTCTATTGTTTTATCCACAATGTGCCCACTAAGGTCCAACTCATCTCAACCTCTGGGCTAAATCTACTAGACAGCCCTATCTTGTATTCAGAAATTCAGACTAGCCCACTCTTGTTTTTCTAGACTATTCCAGGCAGACTCCAGGAGGGCAAAACAGGCATTCTAAAGTGGTTGTATTTATTACACTGTGTAAGCTAGGATATAAAGTTTATTTTTGCCTGAATGGAGCCGTCACTACCTGTAGCACTGTATTTTGACAGCTTGGAACACTTACTTTTGGCCAGATATTGCTTTAAAAGTGCATTTAACTGTTATATAGCATAGCATTCTGTTATATAGCAGAAATCAATTAACTTCTATTCTCACTATCCAGTACATGACTTACTCCTTGTGTTTTTCATTTTATATCGCTAATTTGATTTCTAAGCAACCACGTCTGGCATGGAAACAATGCAGGTAGTAGTTAGGAAGTAACTCCTAACTTAAAAAGTACTTATAACTTAAATGTCAAAAATGCCACCGCCTAGAATGCCCCATTTTTAAAAGCTTGATATTCTGATGTTTCCTGCAGAGAGCGAATGAAGGCTATGGAGCAACAGATTGCCAGCTTGACTGGTCTTGTTCAGCATGCACTTTTAACGTCCCCAAACACTAGTGGCACCAACGAGGCTCTCAGGTAAGCAAGAAGATAAAGTGAGGCAGCCCCAGCCAAAGTGGAAAAAGATCATCGCAAATAAACTAGCTCTCACTTTTAGCCATCTGAGCCAGCCTAGGTAAACAGAACATTGTCAGGAGGAAATAGGGTGCACAAGGGGTCTGATATTACCTCCATTTATTCTCCAAAATGGCTGCATCTATAGGTTGATATGGCTGCAGTTGACCTTTGCATTTCAACCTACTCTGTGGAGATCTTGTGCTAACTGTGTTTGCTTGGGTTTACAATGAACCATCTCAATGAATGCACGATGAGTGGAATGAACATGGGATGATTTACTATGGGAACAGACTGCTCCTAACAGCCATCATGTTAACATGTCCCTCTGTCAGTCTGCCCAATCATACGTATGGCTGTCTATACGGCTTTTACTAATATGTATCAACCCTAACTGAAGGACAGTGCCCAGGGTTTTTTATTGAATCTCTTATATCGTAATTCAACAGAATTCATAGGTCTCTTTCTCTCACTCTATGTCTCCGTGCGTGTGCGTGTGCGTGTGCGTGTGCGTGTGTGTGTGTGTGTGTGTGCGTGTGCGTGCGTGCGTGTGTGTAGCGAACGACCCATGAAGACATCAAGACAAGCGTCTCCGGTTCAGAGTGCACACAGTGCAGGTCAGGACCACTATTACCCTTCTGCATGTATCACATCATGAACTGAGTCCCTACATTGTTCCCTATTCCCTATATAGTGCCCTACTTTTCACTTGAGCCCTATGAGCTTTCCTATGGGGCCAGGTAAAAAAATGGTGCACTATATAGGGAATAGGTTGGCATTTGGGATGCAGCCATGATCTACTTCACAATGCAGTTTTCTGTTGCATATCCACGTTTTCCCCATGATGCATTGCACAGACAAGTCTCTCATGTTAATGTCACTCAACAGTCTGCCGTATGCTCTCCCCTACCGCTCCACTAAAACTGTCAGTGAGTCAGTCACAGACCAGCTTACTTTACTCTTCGCCAAGTCCCCCATATTCCCCCTCAAATCCACTCTTCTCATACAAAAACAGCAAACCTAATATGTGCTGCTGAAAAACAAGAGCAGTGTATTGTTTCTTCATCCCCGCCAAGATGATTCAATCTCGTCTGGCTAACAGTCTGCGCAGATGTGGGTTCGATAAAAGAAATGCAATCCGGAGGGCGGCGGAAGGAAAACAGAGCGGTATTTATCTGTCTGCTGCCGAAGCAGTTCCTTACATCTTAGCGATACACTTCTTCTTCTTCTTACACCACGCTGATACAATCTGCTGTGTCACGTGTGTGTGTGTGTGTGTGTGTGTGTGTGTGTGTGTGTGTGTGTGTGTGTGTGTGTGTGTGTGTGTGTGTGTGTGTGTGTGTGTGTGTGTGTGTGTGTGTGTGTGTGTGTGTGTGTGTGTGTGTGTGTGTGTGAATTTCAATCTCTTCAACACCAAAAAGACTGTTCATGTCTCACAGGATTTCCCTTCGTTTATCGTTCCCCCGCATCAAATGCATGAACAATTTACATATTTCTCTTGATTCCTCAGACTCTCTTGTTGTTACTTCATAATCTCCATCACAAAAACACCCTCTCAGTCTCCAAACAGTGGATGTATCCTAAATGGCACCCTATTGCCTAAAAAAGTGCACTACTTTTAACCAGAGCCCAATGGGCCACTTGGTACGCAGACAGTAAAACAGGAACTGCTTTCTTCCGAACCTGCACTTCAGGTCTGTGCTGCTGTCATCCACTATGAGAGGACTGTGGTGAATGTTGGAGGGCGATTACACAGTGACAATAGCAGTGTGTTCCTTAGCCCCACAGCAGGGCTGTACTATGGCTGTATCCCAAATGGCACCCTATTCCCTTTATAGTGCACTAACTATATAGGGAATAGGGTGCCATTTGGGATGTAGATCTACTCTGTTTGGAGGGAGCTTAGAGTGCTCTCTCTCTCTCTCTCTCTCTCTCTCTCATTTCCTCGCAACATTCCTCTCTTTTCATTGTTCCGACACTGGACAGGGACTTTTTCACTTCCGCTAAGGGACTTCAGTGGCTTATACAACACCGCATTGGAACTTAAAGTGCCACTCCCACAACAAGCGCCCGGGAGACACTCTTCGACCTCTGTCGGTGTTCAAAGGTCATACTACCGCACTCTGAATGTGAGGAACAGCGTCATTTTATTCAACTCGAGTTACTGTCAGTGCAGGCTGCAGAGGGCATAGCATGTAAAGAGTAATTATCTTGTCAGTCTGACCGTCTCCGAGGCCAGAGGACATGACTGGCGGTTGTTTTCGACGGCAGGCGAACCCGTCTCCTGTCTCCCATTACTCACAGTGATTTGAAATGGTCTGCGTACCAAATGCCTCTCTATTCCCAATACAGTGGACTGTTTTTGACCAGAGCCCTAAAGTCTCTGGTCAAAAGTAATGCACTACATAGGGAATAGGGTGCCAATTTGGGATGTAGATATGGTGAGTTTGGCGGTCGGCCGTGTGCTTCTGTGGGCAGGCGCCACAGGAAGCACAGAGATGTGTGAGGCGAGGGCTAGCCAGGCCAATGACTCACAGAGGTTACTTTTCAAATGACACCCTATTCCCTATATAGTGCACAACCTTTGACCTGGGCCCCTATGTATGACCTGCTTCCCTATGGGCCCTGGTCAAAAGGAGAGCACTACATAGGGAATAGGATGGTATTTGGGACGTAGACAGACAGAAGGCAGAAGGTGAAAAGGAGGAGCGAGAACCTTACTCCCTCCTTTCAATCGCAGAGGAGGAGAGGAATTACATTTTAACGTGCCTGTGCACTTTTGACTGTTTGATATTTCCTTTTCTGTTAATGAGGGAGTAATGTATTGCCTATTTCCTCCAAAGTCTGCAGTGTTGCTCAATGGTTTAGATGCATTTTCACACACCGGTTATTGTTTTGATTCTGTTTTCATAAAGCTGGCTAGAGGGCTCATCTTTATGGAAAGTGAGCCTTCTATCCAACTCTGTTTTCTTGTAGAACTGACTAGCTTGTAGGGGTTTTAAATGTGGCTATTTGATTTGATGTCATTCAGGAGGTTCCCCTATCCTAGCACCCAAAAGTGCCGCACTCCCCTCTGAGAGTGGCTCCACTCCTGCACTACCAGGCTCTGCCCCCTTTCAGGCCAACCTGTTCCAGTTCAAGAAGAATGTCTCGGACCTTCGGCTGCAGCTCCATCAGATGAGACAGCTGCAGGTAACACCCGTGATGCTCTAGGAGTGGGATTAGGTTTCTCCTAGACTCTGATCTTGGGTCCATTTTGCATTTTCCCCCACTAATGGTTAAGGTTAGGATTGGGATAGGGGAAGCTAATCCTAGATCTGTACCTAGGGGAAACTTCACTCCGGAGCCCCTATCTACTTTTATTGGCTATCAATTTGATATCAGCTGTCAATCAGCTGTCAATCCACCCCCTCTATCTGGATTGGTTAAGAAACCGAACTCTTTCTTTCTCATTAATCAATGGAAGGGAATTATGCCACCAGATACAATCAAAGAATGGTGTTCACTCCTTGAGGTGTGTGTGTGTGTGTGTGTGTGTGTGTGTGTGTGTGTGTGTGTGTGTGTGTGTGTGTGTGTGTGTGTGTGTGTGTGTGTGTGTGTGTGTGTGTGTGTGTGTGTGTGTGTGTGTGTGTGTGTGTGTGTGTGTGTGTGTGTGTGTGTGTGTGTGTGTGTGTGCGTGTGTGCGTGTGCGTGATAACGTGTGTATATTCATGTGTGTGTTACCTAGCTCCAGAACCAGGAGGCTCTATGTGTGCAGCTGAAGCGGGCTGAGCAGGAGATCAGCATAAAGTTGGCGGAGGCCATGAAACATCTGGAAGACCCAGTCCAGAGACAGAGAGTCCTGGTGGAGGAGGACAGACGCGAGTACCTGGGCTCGGAGGAGAGAGTACTCAACCAGCTAGAGTAAGAGGGAGAGAGCGGGTCCACAACAAACACATCAACAACCATTCCGACCATGAGAATCCCATTTCCTGACTACCACACAACAGCTTTTAGAATTTATTTTACTGGGTTATATTAAGTAGTGCAGATGATACTCTAAAACAAACAAAAAAGTGCTTGTTGGTACAAAAATGTTTCATGTTGTCCCTGTAGAACCCAACGGGGTTTGAATTGGTGGTTTTGCCCTGGCACTACACTGCTGATTCCAAGTATCAGCTCATCATCAAGCTTTGATGATTTTAATCAGGTGTGTACTGCGAAGGCAAAAACAAAAATGTGCACCCCTTTGGGTCGCCAGGACCAGAATTGAGAAGCACTGCTGCAGGAGAACCCTTTTTCTTTGGCTTCAGTTATTTGAATAACCCTCTGTGTAGCCATTTGTCTGATTCTTCATTACACTGTTCCAATCAGAGGGTTCTTCATTTCACTGTAAAAAAAAAAAAGTCCCGGCTACTGGTTGCAGTGAAAATACGGTAAATATACAAAAAGTTACTTTATTTTTGGAGCCGGAATAAGGTATTATTGATGTAAGGGACAGTATGATGCTGTATTCTGATTACATAGGAGTCAACCTCACTTGGGATTTGGACTCTTCTTTACAGTAATGTAATGTTAAAGCAAAGTTTATTTGAAATTTACGGTAACATACTGTACTTTTTTTTACAGCAACTTACAGGTAAGGCTGCCGGTAAGATGCCATTAAAAACAAGTTACGGGTTTTACAGTCTAGTGAATACAACCCAGGTGTTATTGGCAACTGCAAGTACACACCCTCCAAATTGCCCACAGGTTTGAACAGGCAGACCATGTCTGTCTCAATTGAGCCCAGCAGTCACTGAACAATAAGACCAGGCAGCCTGGGCAGGCAATTATTCACAGCATTCTCTTAATTTAATTCACTCATCGCAGCTTGCCAATTGGGAACATTAATTTAATCCTTTTAATTCTGTTGTTTAACAGGCAAGGTCAGAGTGCTGCCTGGGTAGACAGTGGTAAACATATTCCCTGATCTCCATCACGATAGGAGCGTTGTCTGAACATTGGTCTTCTGGGGAATCAGACATGCGCAGGGCGTTGAGCGCTGGATTCAGCTCAGTGTTTTCCTTGGTGCTTTGCCAGGTCTTACTCAGCAAAGGCCTGCAGTAGTGTTTTAAATAAGGCTAGCTAATGAGCTTTGTTTGGCTTAGGGGGGATTGTGGTGTGAAAAGACGCAGCCTTCTTCTCCGGAGAGAAGACCCAATTTAATATGACCTGGGAGAGTGAGCCTGGGACTCCTTAAAAAAAAATACTTTGGGAAGAAATGAGGCGACAAACGACCAAGGTTGAAATAGGTCTGTTTATCATTGTTAGCACTACTGTAACAAGGCCCTTTAAATCTAAAGGGCTGTAACATGAGGATGCTGCCAACATGGAGGATTTGAAACGAAGGACAGTGGAGGTGTTGTGTTTTGCGTTACTTTTCACAAATGTCAGCAGACCTATAGGGTTTTCCGTAGTTCTGAACACATGGTTTTTCTGCATTGCCATTCCTTGGCTCGAAACCGACTGGCCATAGGGCGGCTCATGCAAAAGCGAGATGGGTTGGTCCATCTTTAGCCCACTGGGTGGGGGGGGGGGGGGGGGTTCAGTCTGTCCCTGGTCATTCCTATTTATTTCCAGCCTGTTCCGTTCACCAGTCATCACGAGCCTGCCAAGGAGTCTAGATCTGAACCAGCTGTCAGCACTCAGCCAGTGATTCTACTACCCTTGAGCAATAGAGAAAGATGAGAGAGAGTTGAGTGCCCATTAAGCTTCCTCAAATAGATGATCCCTGGGATATCTTGCATGTTTGTCAAGCCATCAACAGTGTATTCTAAACAGTGTATTCTAATGCTGCACCATTTCATCGATTCACACTATAGAAATTTACTTTCTAAAGTCCTGTATAGGTTATTTTAAGAAGAAAGAGATGCTTCCCCCCCCCCGCCGGCTCTTCAGTTGAATTTTTCCATAGTCATCATCAAGAGGCTCTTCACATAAGAGGAACACTCTTTTGACAGCAGCTGTACAAAAAAAAAAACGTACTCCTCTCAAGGGAATCCGGTCACAAAGAATCTAAATGTTTTGTTCTCCTGCAGTCCAGAGCGCCACACAATGCGATCATCTACCCAACACATGTCCTCTTGGAGTCGACTGCTCAGAATGCAGAGTACAGTGTTATCAAAACAATAGGGACTCTACCTAGGAAAGTTGTTGCACAAATAAGCGTGGACGCAGTTGAGGTTTTGGGAAGTAACCCAATCCAGTCGGAGCGGACTCCCACAGAGGAAGTGACTGAGAGAGTCCACTTTTGGTCATTAAGGTGAAAGGGCCGACGTCCCTACGGCCCAGATGGTTTTTAGAATATGAACATTGTTGGATTTGATCTGTTTGCCCTCTCACTTTTCAGTTGTCATTCAGCTCAAACTGGTGCTCGCTGTGTGCCAGTAAGGTTCAAATGAGTATTGTCTGCCCTCTAGTGTTGGTGTGCAGTCAGTGTTTTCTGGTGACACATCAAGCATGCAATCTCAAGTCTATTATGGTGATATGTCGGCATCACCAGTATGCCAGGGATTTGATGGTGCCGTCTTATCTCATTTGGTAGCTGTGGAGATGAAATTAGGGTAACGATTGATTGGGCTTTTCCAGATGCTCAAAGCGCTTACATAGTAAGAGGGAAACTCACCTCATCCACCCACCAATGGGTGGCAACCACTCGGGTGATGCACGGCAACCAGTTGTGCCACAAACCTCACCACATATCAGCTCGTATAGTGGAGAGGTGAGGAGTGATATACCAATTAGGAGTGGTGTTTTGAATGTTTGCTCTCTCTGTCGTGTGTGCGTGTGTGCGTGCGTGTGTGCGTGTGTGCGTGTGTGCGTGTGTGTGTGCGTGTGCGCGTGTGTGTGTAGGGAACTGGAGCATTACGTGGACACTCTGAAGAGGGAGACCAGCTCGGCGGGGGCTCACAGAGCTGTGACACTGAAGCATGTGGAAGAGGGGGCTGTTAGCCTCAGGAGAGTGGGAGAATCTCTGGCAGGACTCAGAGGTAAGACTGCCCGTACAGTGTAGTCTACTTTAAACAGACACAATATATTAGATGATGTGCATTGCCATGGATTCCATAGGTTTCCATGTGCTATGGTTTTCAGTTACAGGTAAGATAATATCATTAACACAATACTACAAAAAAGGTGCATTTCCTTTGTTGAATAGCAGTCACATTCCATTAAAGCAGCACATTAATACATTTGTCCTCCAATGAAGGGTGGTGGTAAAAATGTTAAATATATATTTTTCTAGTATATATATATTTTTTGACATGTTTTCTCAGGAGAGTTCCCGCCACTGCAGACCAGGATGCGTTCTGTCCTGAGGGTGGAAGTGGAGGCAGTTAAGTTCCTCAAAGAGGAGCCCCACAAACTGGACAGCATGCTGAAGAGAGTCAAGTGCCTCACGGAGACACTCAGCAGCCTGAGGAGGTACAGGAACCCGGGCGGGACGGACGGAGGGAGGGTTGGGGGGGTGTTCCGATTCTCCACCCTTCACCTGAAGTGTGCACTCGTTCCTACCTTGCTCGTGCATTTAAAAGCATTGTACTGGTGAAAGCTTTCCTCACAGCAGTTCATTCTTTTCTAAATCCATGAGGAGGAGTGTACACTTCGAAAAAGACGGGTAGAGAATTGGAATGTAGCCAGAACAAGACAAAAGGTCAGATCAAAGTAAATGAAGTGAATTAAAGTGAAAAGAAATGTTTTAAAAAACTCTGTGGCCCGACGTCGTGGAGTGATGGGGAGCGGTTAAGAGAGAGTTGGTGGAAAACAGAAGTTTCCAGAGAAGTCAGACCGTCGGGCATATGACAATAGTGTATGAGACGCTAACCGTTGAATACGCTGGCGTGAGGTTGGCTCCGCAACGCGACTCCCTGCAGCACCCCATTTCAATATAAATATAAACAGCATCAATTTTACACAGGGTGCACCATGCGGCCAAACTCATCTATATTACCTCGTCCTCTTCGTGAGCTTCTCTCCCCGCATGTCAGAGATGATTACACCCACTTTGGTGTTGGATTTGGGCCAAATCCACTTTGTGAGATTTATAGTATTTTCAGGCTAGACAAGCCAAGTTAAAGTAGTTCTATCAAACTCCAAAGTTCTGTATGCACTGTTCTGTGTTCTGACGTTAGGAGTTTTGAAGCATTCGTTCATGGCTCCATGGCATATGTCATCATAGGTATGTTTTACCTTAGTGAGATACTAATTGTTGCAGTTTGGATGAACTAGTGTTTGTGCTCACTATACGTTCCCAAAGGAGATCCACTTGGGGGGGGATCCACTTGGAAATGTAAAAAGAAATCCCAGGAGTGAACACATATTCCAGAATCCTGCTACCAGGGTTTCGGGAAAGTAACCTTAATATTGTCTATCCGGCCCTCTCTGCCCTACAGATGTGCTACAACCCCAATAGAGAGCAGCCCGGCCACCAGCACCATGGTGGACCCATACCCCCCCGCGGAGCCTCCAGCCTCCCCCTCGGCCCTGCCCGAGCCCCAGATCTCCTCCATTAGGTCTGAGGTGGTCATGCCCTCCTGCCCTATGGTCATCCACCACGTCCAGAGCTCTCCAGTCCACATTCAGCAATCCCAGCAGTCTGCAGCCCTGCTGGTCCAGCCCAGTCCCCCCATAACCCACAGCCAGGGCCGGGACTCCCCCAGCTCAGCCAAGGGCTCCACAGGCACCGCCTCGTCCTCCAACTCCAACCCCTCCAGCCACGGGGGAAGCCCTGCCCAGCAGAAGAAGACCCCTGCTGCCACTGCTGCAGCCAACCAAGAGCTGCCCACCCAGGCTCTGGTCAATAACGGCAGGAATGGGACAGGGAACTTCTTCATCGAGGAGATTCACACCAAGAGCAGCAAGAGCAAAAACAGGGCCATGTCTATAAAGGTAAGCCCTATGGAAGTTATAGTGCATTTCAGTCTTCAATCTATCATCTGTGACATCTCATATCAGATTTCCCCTAAGGGGAAATGTCTGTTTCTCTTCCCTTCACTGCTCTCTCTCTCTCCCTCAATCTTCCCTCCTCTCTCTTGCCCTCCACAGGCAGCAGAGAAAGAGTGGGAGGAGCGAAAGCAGAACATGGGCCACTATGATGGGAGGGAGTTTGAGAGGATCCTGGATGAGGCCCAGGCCAACATGATGAAGGGCATCCCCTGTCGGGAGGTGCCAAGCGAGGGGGAGGCCTCTGCAGTGACCCCTGCTACCCTGGAGGACCAAGTGAATTCCCCCAAGCCTGTGGCACCAACCACGGGTAGGGAGAGTTATTTTACGAAACTACCTGACACACTTAACATATTCCACTACTAAAAAAAATACTTTTGGACATCTTTTTTTGTTCTTCAGGAAAATGACCCTTTTGTCATTTTCATGTAGGCCTTATTGTTGACCTTGTGTGTGTGTTTGTCTATTACAGAAGAGACTCCGCCTGAGCCCAGCTCAGAGAAACCAGCCATAGCCAAGCCTGCTGGTCCTGAGAAACTCCCCAAGCCGGCACTAGAGAAGCCCACAGACAAAGTGGGCAAAGTCAGCTTGGAGGCCAGCAAGTCTCCTCCCCCTCCTCTGCCCAGAAAGACCTTCTCCAGCTCTGGAATGACCACCACTCGGTCTGGAGAGGTGGTCTACACCAGCAGGAATGAGTCTGCCTCGGGACAGGTCAGTCCGTCATGTAGTCTAGCTGCAGGCTAGTCTGCGGTCAACTAGCACTGGTCCAGGGCATCACGTGTGGCTTGCAAACACAGACTTCAGCATCAGCAAGCTGCATGTAACGTTCTGGACCAGAGGGAGTGGTAAACCACAGACATGGCTTCTACGTGACATGGGGAGAGGGGACAGTTTAAGGACAGTTTTATCAAGCAATATCATTTATATACCTTGGAATGGGCTATGTTGATCTGACTCTTGTGGTAAATAACAGTGATGCTAGTATTTGAGTCATATTAAATGTCGCTATTAACCCGCTTCCCCCATTCACATCTAAACCAGGAGGAAGAGGAGGCTGAGGTCCCAGCTGCCCAGCGCAAACCCACCAAGATCCCCCCAGAGACCACGCCTTTCACCCCTGCCCCCGTTGCTGCCTCAGCCATCCACGAGGAGGACGACGAGGGGGACAAAATCATGGCAGAGCTCCAGGTAAGACCCATACATTCAACAGCTGCTGTACATTTACTCCCACACACACACACATACTTCATACTATACTATGCAATACTATATTGATCAAATAGGACCACTGGGAAATACATCCACATCCACACTAATGACTGTTCTATCTCTCTTTCACTATGGGAGTGGGTCCTCTATTCCTTCCTTTCCTGGTGGTTGGGTTACCTTCACTTTGCAGAGGATGGATGCAGTCCTTTACAAAATCAGAATTAGCCATGGTCTTACCCCTAGAAAGTTTAACCATTCGGCCACCACAGCACTAGGTTAATAGTATACAAGCCGTATCAAACCAGCACCAGGCTCAGTGTCTTTAGGAGAAGCATTTTCTCCACTTAACTGCCGGGTACTCTACAGTCGTGGCCAAAAGTTTTGAGAATTACACATATTAATTTTCACAAAGTCTGCTGCCTCAGTTTGTATGATGGCAATTTGCATATACTCCAGAATGCTATGAAGAGTGATCAGATTAATTTAAATGAATTGCAAAGTCCCTTTTTGCCATGCAAATCAACTGAATCCACAAAAAAAGCATTTCCACTACATTTCAGCCCTGCTACAAAAGGACCAGCTGACATCATGTCAGTGATTCTCTCGTTAACACAGGTGTGAGTGTTAAGGCTGGAGATCACTCTGTCATGCTGATTGAGTTCGAATAACAGACTGGAAGCTTCAAAAGGAGGGTGGTGCTTGGAATCATTGTTCTTCCTCTTTCAACCAAGGTTATCTGGAAGGAAACACGTGCCATCATTATTGCTTTGCACAAAAAGAGCTTCACAGGCAAGGATATTGCTGCCAGTAAGATTGCACCTAAATCAACCATTTATCGGGTCATCAAGAACTTCAAGGAGAGCGGTTCAATTGTTGTGAAGAAGGCTTCAGGGCACCCAAGAAAAAGTTGATTCAGCTGCGGGATCGTGGCACCAACAGTACAGAACTTGCTCAGGAATGACAGCAGGCAGGTGAGGCAAAGACATTTGGAGGATGGCCTGGTGTCAAGAAAGGCAGCAAAGAAGCCACTTCTCTCCAGGAAAAACTGCTGAGGACTGGGGTAAAGTCATTTTCTCTGATGAATCCCCTTTCCAATTGTTTGGGGCATCCGGAAAAAAGCTTGTCCGGAGAAGACCAGATGAGCGCTACAATCAGTCCTGTGTCATGCCAACAGTAAAGCATCCTGAGACCATACATGTGTGGGGTTTCTTCTCAGCCAAGGGAGTGGGCTCACTCACAATTTTGCCAAAGAACGCAGCCCTGAATAAAGAATGGTACCAACACATCTTCCGAGAGCAACTTCTCCCAACCATCCAGGAACAGTTTGGTGACGAACAATGCCTTTTCCAGCATGATGGAGCACCTTGCCATAAGGCGAAAGTGATAAATATGTGGCTCGGGGAACAAAACATTTATATTTTGGGTCCATGGCTAGGAAACTCCCCAGACCTTAATCCCATTGAGAACTTGTGGTCAATCCTCAAGAGGTGGGTGGACAAACAAAAACCCACAAATTCTGACAAACTCCAAGCATTGATTATGCAAGAATTGGCTGCCATCAGTCAGGCTGTGACCCCGAAGTTAATTAACAGCATGCCAGGGTGGATTTCAGAGGTCTGGAATAACAACTTCATGTAATTGTCAATAAAAGCCTTTGACACTTATGCTTGTAATTATACCTCTGCATTTCATAGTAACATCTGACAAAAATATCTAAAGACACTGAAGCAGCAAACTTTGTGACAATTAATATTTGTGTCATTCTCAAAACTTTTGGCCACGACTGTAGGTGTTTCTAATAGACTATCACCTCACAAATGGCAGGTATAGTTACGCTCTGGCCCTCAGGGCCCTAAACCCTAATTCCCTAACATATCTTCACTCCCCAGGTCTTCCAGAAGTGCACAGTTAAGGATGTAGGGGTGAAAAGTAGTGTGCTAGAGACACACCCTACTCGAGTTGAGCCCCAGATCAGAGAGCTAAGACCCGGGGCCTTATTGCCCCTCAAAGAGAAAAAGGTAAAGGACGTGGTGCCGTTTAGCCGCCCGCCTAACTGCCTGCTTCTGCCCACTGTGTGACGTCAGCTAACGATTGAAGGCTGTACCTTAACCACCTCTGTGCCTTTCACACCTCCCTGCTTCTGCCTCCATCAAGAGATCTGTACTGTAACAACTCCACTACCCAAAATCCCTTCTGATTCTGACTTATTCTCTTTTTCCCTTTTTTGATTTCAATGGAATTTATGGCTTGGACTTGTTTTTCTCTGACTAAGTCTGCAGAAAATGTCTGGAAAAGTGTAATTGTGTGTATCCAACAAATGAATGGTGTCTTGTTGCTACTGATTTTTGATTGCGTTATGTTTGTCTTGCTTGATCCAATCAATAAACTAATCCTTTATCTTGCATCCAGACCTAATCGAATGGTCTTGTCTGTTTCTTGGGAATAACTGCCCTTTATTTAAATAATAATTTGCTTATAGACTTTGCTATAGGAAAGTACTTTGATTGGCTATTGAGGGGAACCAGGTTTTATTATTTGTTGCCTAGGTTGCAGACTTGTTTTTGCAGACTTGGTTTACTTTAGGTCACTGGGACCAATTTCTTTACTTTACTTATTTCTTGGGAATGACACCTTACTATAGCTCTGAATCTCTATATAACTTTAACTCTTATATTCTAATTAATGTTAATACCCAAACATATGCCTAATGTGGTTGTTGTCCACAGGAGAACAGGGAACTACGGTGCATACGTTCCATATTATTCGCCTACTTTTGACCAGAGCCATATTGGCCCGGTTGAAAAGTACACTCTTAGAAAATAAGGTTCTTTCGAGAACCTAAAAGGGTTCTTCGACTGTCCCCATAGGAGCACCATTTAAATAACTATGTTTGGTTCCAGGTAGAACCCTATTTGTTTCCATGCACTGTAGAACCCTGGAACCAAAAAGGGTTCTACCTGGGATAGCTGGAGAACTATTTTAGAACCCTTTTTTTTTTCTAAGAGTGCATGTAGTGCATTACAAAGGGAACGGGGTGCCATTTGGGATGCACTCTTTATCTCATGCTCCTCTCCAACTCGCTCAGAAACCATGTCACAAGATATTGTATGTGGACTGTATGAGAGATCCAGTTATTCTGAGGGTCAGATATGATCTTTTCCCGGTAAACACAATGTTCAGCTCAAACGCCAGCAATGCATTGGTCATGTTATTACTGCGTACACATTTTCAGACATACACCGTTGCATTCCACTCACCAAATGGGAATGATTGATTAAACGTTCTTTTAAACCAACAACAAAGTTGAGAATATATAGAAATGTGCAACACTGAACGTATTATGTTAGCTAGTCTGTTGGTAGAATGGGTGTCAGTCTATACCTCAGATTAGAGTAACTAACACTTTGGTAACTAACAATTTGGGATTGGTAGATCTTTTTTTTAAACTTTCAAATCAATGATTTATAGACTGCTTTGTTGTTGTTTGAATCTGAGATTGTCCCTTTAAAGGTTTTTACATAATAGCCATAACATACCATAACTATTCACTTGTGCCTGCATGTATGATCCTATAAGGTATCTAATATATTATAAGCACGTATCTTGAAACTCAATCAAAAGTATGCCTTGTAGGACTACTATGCTGTGTTGCATAGTAGAGAGAATCCAAGTTAGAATTCACCCATAGAGTGCAATTGCACAATAATGCTGTCCCTTCACGAACTTTCCTAGCAGAGCTCTGAGAACACTCGTGAGGACAAAGATCCCAACGCGGATGAAAACGGAAACACCACCCCTCTTCGTCAGAGCCCTGGGGTACGAATACCATATTTTCACCGCTAAAACTTCATAGTCAAAATCTCGGGGCATTTACTATGCTAACATTCATCTTGACATCCAAAGTTCCAAACATGCCTTGGAATGTTTACATGTTGTGTGGTTATATGGGCCTTATGGAGTTATGTTTTATGGGCCTATGAAGTCATGTTGTATGGTTATATGGGCCTTATGGAGTTATGTTTTATGGGCCTATGAAGTCATGTTGTATGGTTATATGGGCCGTATGGCGTTATGTTTTATGGGCCTATGAAGTCATGTTGTATGGTTATATGGGCCTTATGGAGTTATGTTTTATGGGCCTATGAAGTCATGTTGTATGGTTATATGGGCCTTATGGAGTTATGTTTTATGGGCCTATGAAGTCATGTTGTATGGTTATGTGGGCCATATGAAGGCATGTTTTATGGGCCTATGAAGTCATGTTATAGGGGCCTATGAAGTCATGTTATATGGGCCTATGAAGTCATGTTGTATGGGCCTATGAAGTCATGTTGTATGGTTATATGGGCCTATGAAGTCCTGTTGTATGGTTATATGGGCCTATGAAGTCCTGTTGTATGGTTATGTGGGCCTTATGAAGGCATGTATGGTTTTATGGGCCTTATGAAGGCATGTTGTATGGGTATATGGGCCTATGAAGTCCTGTTGTGTGGTTATATGGGCCTATGAAGTCCTGTTGTGTGGTTATATGGGCCTATGAAGTCTTGTTGTATGGTTATATGGGCCTTACGAAGGCATGTTGTATGGTTTTATGGGCCTTATGAAGGCATGTTGTATGGTTTTATGGGCCTTATGAAGTCTTGTTTTATGGTTATATGGGCCTTACGAAGTCATGTTGTATGGTTATATGGGCCTTATGAAGTCATGTTGTATGGTTATATGGGCCTTATGAAGTTGTTGTATGGTTATATGGGCCTTATGAAGTCGTTGTATGGTTATATGGGCCTTATGAAGTCGTTGTATGGTTTTATGGGCCTATGAAGGCAGTCATGTTGTATGGTTTTATGGGCCATATGAAGGCATGTTGTATGTTTATGTGGGCCTTATGACGTCATGTATGGTTTTATGGGCCTTATGAAGGCATGTTGTATGGTTATATGGGCCTTATGAAGGCATGTTGTATGGTTATATGGGCCTATGTGGTCCTGTTGTATGGTTATATGGGCCTATGAAGTCATGTTGTATGGTTATATGGGCCATATGAAGTCATGTTGTATGGTTTTATGGACCTATGAAGTCATGTTGTATGGTTATGTGGGCCATATGAAGGCATGTTGTATGGTTATGTGGGCCTTATGAAGTCATGTATGGTTTTATGGGCCTTATGAAGGCATGTTGTATGGTTTTATGGGCCATATGAAGTCGTGTTGTGTGGTTATATGGGCCTATGAAGTCGTGTTGTATGGTTATATGGGCCTTATGAAGTCATGTTGTATGGTTATATGGGCCTTATGATGTCATGTTGTATGGTTTTATGGGCCATATGAAGTCATGTTGTATGGTTTTATGGGCCTTATGAAGTCATGTTGTATGGTTTTATGGGCCTTATGAAGTCATGTTGTATGGTTTTATGGGCCTTATGAAGTCATGTTGTATGGTTTTATGGGCCATATGAAGTCATGTTGTATAGTTATGTGGACCTTATGAAAGCATGTTGTATGGGCCGTATGAAGCCCAAACGCATGCCTTTACATGTCATGATATATTTTTTCTTATTGATAGGCTTGTCATGTGTTGTAGTTTTTAACATGTACTCTCTCATCCTTCATTTGCTATTTGCAGGTGATATACTACGTAACTGGGCAGATCTCTAAAGAGCAGCCACCACCCCTGGCCCCAGTGGAGGAGGCTCCTGAATGCAGAGACAACCCAACACTGTCCCCCTCACAGGTGTCAAATGTGAATGCTAATGACAATTCTCCAAGCCAGCAGCCACAGCAGCCGCAACCGAAACCCCAGCAGTTAGGGCCACCTATATCTCCCAAGCCTCTGTTCTTGAATTTCCCCAGCCCTCTGTCTCAGAAACAGGTGGTGAGCTCAGAGTCGTTGAAGACCAGCCCAGGAGTGGTAGATGGGGTTCTGGAAAGCCCAATGGCCAACACTGTAGATAAGCCTCAGAAAAGCACAGTCAAGAGACTTGAGTCTCCAGTCTCCTCAGTCATCCAGGAGTCCAGCATTTCACTTAGAAAGAGTGTTGTGTTGCCCGCTGCATTGCCTAAAGTTTCTCCACCAATCACCATAACAGAGGCTCCTAAGGCAGTGGCGTCGCCCACAGAGAAGGCCCTTAGTGAGGCCACCAATCAACCCAGAGATCAGCCCAGACCCAAGTATGAGGAAGTGGAAGAGGAGGCCTTCCTGAGCCCTGACCTCCCTGGTGAGGAAGGCCCTCCGCCCCCAGACAACATCGCCTTCATGATCACCAACACCAAGGTCCAGGCCCTGTCCTGTGGGGAATATCAGGATCTGGTCAATGCCAAACAGGGAATCCAGACTGTGACTGTGGGGGGGGGGCCTGGGAACCGGGACATGACCCACACTACCCCAGGTGGCGACGGTGGCAGCTCGGTGGGGTCACAGGACGACAGCTTCAACAACAAGAAGCCGGTCATCATCATCTTTGACGAGCCCATGGACATCCGCTCGGCCTACAAGCGCCTGTCTACGGTGTTTGAGTGTGAGGAGGAGCTGGAGAGCATGCTGGCCGCGGAGCGCATAGACGAGGAGGACGAGGAGTTGGAGGAGACATGGGGGAGCAGCGGTGGACTGCAGGTAAAGGTCGTGCCCGAGGGTGGAGAGAGGGAGGCTGTTCCCACGGCCATCAAGGCCCCCAGCGGCGCTCTTTGCTCTTCCAGTACTGACTTGTCGCACTCTTCCTCCTCGTCTGCGGAGCTCGCCGAGTCGTCCAGCGACGGCAAGCCAGACGGGAAGAAGAAGTTCAAGTTCAAGTTTCCCAAGAAGCAGCTGGCTGCTCTGTCGCAAGCCATCCGCACAGGCACCAAGACAGGCAAGAAGACGCTGCAGGTGGTGGTGTACGAGGACGAGGAGGAGTCGGACGGCAGGGTCCGACAGCACAAGGAGGCCAAGAGGTTTGAGATCCAAAGCCGCTCCAAACAATCTGTTCTTCCAGCAGACATGTCACCCAAGGCCCAGGCTCCAGCTGTAGTAAGGCGGGAGCATTCAGATTCCCAAGGCAGGACGGACGAGATCCGGAAGAGCACCTACAAGACCCTGGACAGCCTGGAGCAGACCATCAAGCAGCTAGAGACCACCATCAGTGAGATGGGCCCCGCAGTGCCCCACCAGGAGGAACCAGTGAGGAGTGCAGCCAGTGTGGAGCCCCAGGCTGGTTGTGTCTCGAGTGGGGAGAGTGAAGGCCTGAAGAGGTCCTTATCACTCCCTTCTAAGAGTTCACTCCCCAAGGTCCCCCAGCCCAATAAGGCCTCCTCTCTGAGGAAGAAGACCAAACCTCAGCTCCTCCCCAGGCCAGCCACCCTACCCACCGCCACCATCACCCCCAGCCAACAGGTCTCTTTCTAAGCTCTTGTCCGTCTGGAGGCTTTGGGTTCCCTTTTTACTCCTCTCTTCACTCCATCCTAACCACTTGGTTTACAAACCAACCACTCATGAATAACTTCCCAGGTGTTTTGGAAATGACAGAGCCCTTCTCTGTTGCTTTCTCCCTCCATGGTCCAATGTTATTAGAGAGTGGCATTTTCAGTGGGTCCGGTCCCCCTGTCTCTCATATCTCTACTTCGATTGGCTGCTCAAACTCTAACTGGGGTCTCAGCGAGTGGCAGACTTTTAATCAGACAATGACACTCAATGTTGATGACACTTTTGGTTTCTTGAATCTGTTGTCCTTGGACTGCATTAACTGTAGGGTTGTACGTTTTGGTATAGGCTACTACGGTACAGGCGGTGCATGTGCTCTTACTGGTGTTAAGCTTTTAACGGTTAGTGGTAACCTTGAACGAACAGGTTTGTGACCTGTCATTGCCTTGCTTCTATCAGTTTGTCATACCTCCAATATGGTGTTCTGTTTTTTTCTTTCTTTTATTTTCTTTCTTGTTTTGTTTCGTTTGGATCCTCTTGCAGAACGCAACCAGTGTCGCTTCCCCATCTAGTCGGATGCCAGTGCCCATGTCTGCGAAGTCCAGGCAGTCGCCAGGGACTACTCCTGACAAAGCAGGAAAACAGCAAAAGCTACAGGACAGCGCTCAGAGGCAGTTCCGACAGGTAGTTTTACTATAGGACCTTACCAGGGACCATAGGGACTTGAGGGAACAAACTTGTATAGTGAACAGGGTGTAGAAAACAAGAGACCTGTGTTAAGGGACAAAATATAAAAACAACCAAAGCTGCGAGAGTTGAAGTGTTTTGTTTAAATGGGGTTGAGGTGGACATTTTGGCTTCTGTTTATGTTCTCTCAATCTGCTCTGACTGAAAGGCATGTTTGACTCTTGACTGTTACCCTTATAACATCACTGTATGCTTCTGCATGGTCCACACTGCTCATGGCGGCTTTTAATGTGTTGGTTACGAGAAAGAGGAAAAAAAGAAAAGAGAAAGAAAGAAAAATATTCCAGATGCATCCTGTCATCGACTGAGTTCTCCATCACCTCCCCAGTTTCCATCACAGCTGAGTTCCTAAACAGTGTTGCCAACCAACCTCAGGATGCTTTACTAAACCAATATTTCTCCTTAGCCACACTCCCTCCTTGCCCACAATGCACCTCTATTAAACCCACACAGTCTCCTTTATTTTCACAACGCAACAGCTACTAAACCACACTTTAATACCCCTCCCTTCAAGCCTGCTGGAACTAGCCTGATCGCAGCGTTCACCATTATATTCCAGTTAAACAGAATGGTGTGAATGCAGCAATCAGGCTGGTTCCACCAGGCTGCCTCCGGCCCTCCTTTGAAGGATGCTCTTCTACCACCCACCTCTCCCCATTGCACTTGCAGTACCAGTCAGTGGAATATTCACCCTTACTTCTCCAGATTTGCACTTTTATCTTTCTTACCCTCCAAAATATCCCCTCTTGTATCTAACATACTCCTCTTTCCTCCCCAACCAAGATGTATCTCTGGTTTTTCCCTCGGTTTTTGTCTCCACCTCTCAGACAGCTTGACAATCACTCTTAACACACAGGCATCACCAAGCAGTGCCCCTCCCCCATCTCAATCCCTCCTTCCATCCTTTCAATATTTTCTTTCTCCTTTTTAATTAACAGTGTGTTTCTCAGTTACCTCAAGTAACCCAGTAAAAATACATACTGTAGCTAGTTTGAGCCTTTTGTGTGTCTTTTAGTTCTCTTAGTAGCAATGTTTGTTTTTGTGATCGTCTCTTGTCTATAACTTTAAGTCAATGTTGTCTTGCCTTTTTTTACATTTACATGTGTTACTTTAATAACCAGTTCCCATTTTGACAACCAGTCTTTGTTCTGGCATCTCTGTTTGCAGGCTAACGGAAGCGCTAAAAGAGCAGGGGAGGGTCATAAAACTACTTCCCCTACTATACCTGCCTCTAAAATTCCTGCTTTTTATCCTAGCTCTGCTAAAGGCAGCTCCTCCCAGTCTGCTCCAAACTCAGATGCTACTAACCCTATTACCCTTTTCCCCTCTTCCAACTCCTCCTCTTCCTCCCCCACACCACCAAGTCCTCCATCCCGTCCCCTCACGCCCCCCGCCACCCTGGCTCAGCCCTCCCCACCTCTTCCCACATCCCCTCCCTCTCTAACGGTTCCTCCCTCAAACTCCCCAAGCCCTCTCACACAGGTAAAGCTCTCTCGTTCTCCTCGCAGACTCAAAACGGCCGAGCACCCTCCTCTTCCTTCTCCTCCTCCTCCCCCTCCCCTCTGTCGCCCACCCCGTTGGGCCCCGGTGTGAAGAGCATCCGCACCATACACACCCCCAGCTTCACCAGCTACAGGCCCCAGAATGGCAGCAGCGGCAAATCCTGCATCCCAACCGCCACAGCAGCCAAGGACTCCACTTAATACAGTAGCCCTGTTTGGGTTACTACTCTCTCTCTCTCTCTCTCCCCCCCTCTTAGGAGCTAGATTTATTCTGTTGTTTATTGGTTTGTATTTTGTTGTAAAAAAGGGTAATGGATGCACTTCCCCAACCATTCATATTTCAATTTGATTTGTCACTGGCATTCTCACACTGATGCTTTGACTTCGTTTTAAGTTGCATTTTCCTTTGGCTGATGCTTTGAACTTGAATCCTGGATTTTAAAAAGGTGTATTAGAGTACTGAGGAAATGATTTTAAAGATTTAAAAAATAAAATTTAAAAAATAAGATTTTTCTGACTATCTAAGAAAATACAGTTGATGTACAATCACTATTACCGTGTTAAAAAAAAAGTTTTATTTTTGAAAACCAGAGACTGGATAGCCATAGTATATCTTCATCTTACACTATTTCTTGTGTTCTCATTCAGTATAGCCCTTGTAAATGCCTTTTATGAATGTATACTGTAAGTATACAGACGTTTAAAGTGGAATTGCATTGACCTGACTTCTATTTTGCTAAGACTATTTTCTCATATAGTTATCCATGCACTGCCAATGTATTTTTTTAGGAGATTTATGAGATTTATCAGTTATTTCTGTAGTTATTGTGCCTACTTGCCAAAGTTATGTCATTTCCTGACTGTTTTACTGTAATCATGACATATCAAGTGGAAACTCAACACATACACTCAAGGTGTGATTGATGGCTGACGTCTTTACCTTCAATAGCTTGACTGGAGGTCTATGTTTCCTACGTTGATGTTTATCGATGTCTAAATGTATACAGTACTAAAAACAAAAGAAATTCACAAAATGCTCTCGCAAGTGTACATAAATGCTTCTAATAAGAACCTTGAGTAGTTTTGTTAACATACCAAAGTTTATTT
The DNA here is from genome assembly GCF_021184085.1 of Oncorhynchus gorbuscha. Classification (NCBI taxonomy): domain Eukaryota; kingdom Metazoa; phylum Chordata; class Actinopteri; order Salmoniformes; family Salmonidae; genus Oncorhynchus; species Oncorhynchus gorbuscha. The sequence continues at coordinate 48,761,961 of NC_060184.1, read as the reverse complement.
GTATGCATGCCTTTTAAGATACTTTAGGAGAGTGATTCATGTTAAAAGAAGAATTATGTTTGCACAGATAGATTTTGTAAATATTTGGTTTGCTCTCATTTTTGTAAAGCTTTAAACCATACTACGTAAAAAGGTAAAGAATTGTGTTGGACTAAAAACAATAAAGGTCTGCATGCTTGTAATGCATTTAAGTTCTAGTCACGTTGAGTTCCTCTCCTGTTCTGCTCTCAACTCTGCACACAGTTTCAACCATGTACCAAGCATAATTGAACTCTGTATTAACAGATTCATTACATTTACTTGACCAGGAGGTGTCAGTGAGTGTCCGGGCCACATAATGGCTGCCTTCCAGGCTGACTAAGTTGCAGATGCGAGCCAGATCTCAAAACCCTTGCAAAGGTGTTTATCGTATCAGTTAACCACATCATAAGATTTTTGAATTTTTACCTTTATTTAACTAGGCAAGTCAGTTAAGAACAAATTCTTATTTTCAATGACTGCCTAGGAACAGTGGGTTAACTGCCTGTTCAGGGGCAGAACGACAGATTTGTACCTTGTCAGCACAGGGATTTGAACCGGTTCCGGTTACTAGTCCAACGCGCTAACCACTAGGCTAACCTGCCACCCCAGATGCTTGACTACGCAATCAATGAAGTGGCACGTAACCATTGGTTGATGCAATGCCACGTCTGCATTGTGGTCAGTCTGGAAAGTGACCCATGCTTTGAGGGTGTGAAAACTGTGTAAGAGGAAGTTAACCTATGAGAATACATCTCTAAAGAGTAGAAACAACAGAACTACTCTTATCCCAGTCTGCAACAACCAACACCACTTGAATGTGTCTGTAATCCATTGAAAAGGAGAGATCCAGCATTACCCCTTGAAGGAAAAGGGCCTACTGGTAAGTTATGTATTAAAGTGGTTATATACTATTCTTTACTGTTACTCATATATGATCAACTTTCATTTAAGGTAAGAAATTATGTTAATTTGATTTAAATTTCAAGTTTAAAGGGGCAGTCTGCAGTTGATGCATACATTTTTTTAGACTTTTAAATGAATGGTATATACTCACTTGAAGAATGTAACTCATGAGCTTAGTTCAACTGTCTTAACCAATCAAGAACCCACTATATACATTTTGTAAACAATGTCATTGGAAACCAACACTGTATGGCCTCAAAACTGGTAAAACTATAATTTTGATCTCATGGTTGGTCAGTCCATAGCTTCTGTCTAGGAATATGAGAGTGGTTATATTTCACCAGCCCTCAGCTGTTTACCAAATCAGTGACAGGGTTGACACTTTGTTATTGTTTGAACTGCAGATTGCCCCATTAAATTGATTTAAATGAACTGGGAAAAGTGAGAGAACACCATACATTATCCAATGTAGCATTCTAGTGTTGATTCAGGAATTAAATCAACACTAAAGGTTTAAACTCAGTGTTGTAAAATAACCCCAGTGTTTGTGTAATTAACCAGAGTTGAAGCAAAACGACTCCCAGCATTATCATATTTCTCAGCATTCTCTCGTGTAGGTTTAGAATTGTTTTGTTTCAATATCGATGTTTTTGCATGTACATTTGGTTGATTCATCAATCAATCTTATGCTACTCAACTATAAGTAACGTACATTTTTCTAAACTATTCCAATCTTTTATTGAGGACTTATTGTACCCATTACTTGTTCCAGTTTACATGTTGAAGGTATTCCCATGTCTTTGACTGCCAGGTTAGGGAAGTCTTTCTGAATGCAGGTTGCAGTTGAATAAACATGTCAAATGTCAGATCGCCCCACTCTGGCTGGATTCCAATAGGCATTACACATCACTTTGCGAGCCAGCATAATGTGATTTGCAGCCCTGATGCAGCCTCAGAACTACGGGTTTGAGGTCAATGAATTATATATTGTCTTAAAGAATTGAATTTGAATGGCAACATTTTCACTTGGTGAAATGCACATGACTAATAATATATGAATGCAACAACCATGTCACTGTCACTAGCAAACAAAGTCATGGGTGGTACTGGTAACTAAAAGATTCACTCAAATGGCACCCTGGTAAATATACAAATAAGCCTTTAAAACCCTACAGGAGGGCCATTCAACTCCGGTCCTGGGTGGCCAAAACATTCTAGGTTATGAATTGCTGTACGGTTCTTCAAAGAACCAACCCATGTATGGTTCTTCAGACTACCAAAAATAGTTCCTCTATGGCATTGCGCTCAATAACCTTTTGGTATTTAATATGGTAGAAATGACTGTTCATTTTCATGTATGGGTTACCATTACTGATAATGGCCATCATTTGGATCAGTTCCTTCTCATAGTTCTCACTTAGTTCTTTGCTGATAACCACCCTGATCTGTGTTGGCTACTGGAAGACTATATTTGGCATTTCCTTGTTCCTAAGAAACACCATATCTACCTCCCTACAGTAAACTTGTTGATGCTATAGAAATCACGCGGTGTGGTTCCCAAATGGCACCCTATCCCACTCTGGTCAGAAGTAGTACACTACATAGGCAATAGGGTGCCATTTGAGAAACAGCCATGGGTTATTCTGTTAAAATCCTCTAGACCATAGGTGTGTGCTGAAACGGTCCTCTAGACCCCACAAATGAAACCACAGTGATGTGCAACAGTCCTTCACAAGTCACTAGTAGCAACTGCAGAGATCTCAATCTCACACCTCTGTAGACTAGTGTCTTGACTTTGTGTCTTTGTTATGTCCTATAGGCTAAGAGCCCAATTATGAACTACATTGAGGAGGAGAGACATGGCTTACACGCCAAAGCCTCCCACTGCGAGAACATCATTTTTGCTAGCTTTTTACATCCTGGTATTCGTGGCCGCCGTGCCTGAAGCACCTTTGGCGCGATTACAGCTTTGATTCTTCTTGGGTATGACGCTATAAGCTTGGCACATGCATTTGGGGAGATTCTCCCATTCTCGTCTGCAGATCCTCTCAATCTCTGTCAGGTTGGATGGGGAGCGTCGCTGTACAGCTATTTTCAGGTCCCTCCAGAGATGTTTGATCGGGTTCAAGTCTGGGCTCTGGCTGGGCCACTCAGGGACATTCAGAGACTTCTCACGAATCCACTCCTGCATTGTCTTGGCTGTGTGCTTAGGGTCGTTGCCCTGTTGGAAGGTGAACCTTCGCCCCAGTCTGAGGTCCTGAGCAGGTTTTCATCAAGGATCTCTCTATACTTTGCTTTGTTCAACTTTCCCTCGATTCTGACTAGTCTCCTAGTCCCTGCCACTGAAAAACATCCCCACAGCGTGATGCTGCCACCACCATGCTTCACCGTAGGAATGGTGCCAGGTCTCCTCCTGGGGGCAGTCATGTGCTTTTTACTGAGGAGTGGCTTCCGTCTGGCCACTCTACCATGAAGGCCTGATTGGTGGAATGCTGTAGAGATGGCTGAAGCTCTGTATAGTGACCATCCGGTTCTTGGTCACCTTCCCTGACCAAGGCCTTTCTCCCCGAGTGCTCAGTTTGGCCGGACGGCCAGCTCTAGGTAGAAACTTAGTAGGTTCCAAACTTCTTACATTTAATTATGATGGAGGCAATTCCTTCGACCTCATGTCTTAGATTTTGCTTTGACATGCATGGCTTAGATTTTGCTTTGACATGCACTGTCAACTGTGGGACCTTATATTTACAGGTGTGTTTGTGTGTGTGTGCCTTTCCAAATCATGTTTAATCAATTGAATCTACCACAGGTTGACTCCAATGAAGTTGTACAAACATCTAAAGGATGGTCAATGGAAACTGGATGCACCTGACCCCAATTTCGAGTCTCATAGCAAAGAGTGTGAATAATTTTCTGTTTTTATATTTTTAATACATTTGCAAAATGTCTAAAAACCTGTTTTCACTTTGTCATTATGGAGAATTGTGTGTAGATTGATGAGGAGAAAATGTATTGAATCAACTTTAGAATAAGGCTGTAACAACAAAATGTGGGAAAAAGTGAATGCACTGGTCATATTATTACTTTTTTTTTTTATCCAAAATGAATGAAAAACTCATGACATTGCTTTCTCCCAAATAGTTCAAGTGGGTTTACTAAGTATCCGTTAAAAAGATGCCAGAAAACAAACTGTATTTCTTCCAAATGAAAAGCCTCCTTATGTCTTCATCCAGTGAGCACTTCTCTCCTTTGGTTTAAAGGAATGCTCTCAAACAACACAGAGCAGGAGAGGCCTAAAAAGATTGACAAAGGAAAATGTATTTATCAGGTCATATAAAGCCCAATTCCTGATAAAAACATATCAAGCCACTTCTCTTTAGGTCATTTTAATAGCAGAGCCTGGGCCACTTAGCTCCTGCTATGTTGTTCAAATAATATATCTGTTTATAAGTGTTGACAAATGTAAGATTGTCTATTGTCTTAACTTCATACGTTAATTCGGTACTGTATTCCATATGCAAAGGAGGTCAAAATAATCTCCAAAGAAGACTGCAAGAAATGAATCCCCATCATCAGAGCTGAATAAAGAAACAAGAACGGCATGATTACTTCCCCTTTCTCTAGGTAGGCTAGTTTGTGTATCTTTTTGTTTGTCAGCGTCGTGTGTATAGGTGGCAGGGAAGTCAGGCGCAGGAGAGTCAAAATGGAGTGTAAATGGAGTATTTTAATAAATGTCCACGGAACATGCGCCATAACACTAAAAGTACAGACATAAACAAACATGGGTACGAGGAACCGTCGCGCACCAACACAACAAAAAACAACAACACTGACAATAAAACAGGGTTAAATACACAACAGGTAATGAATTGGATTGAAAACAGGTGTGGGAAGACAAGACAAAACCAATGGAAAATGAAAAATGGATCAATGATGGCTAGAAGACCGGTGACGTCGAACGCCAAGCACCGCCCGAACATTGACATTGTTGATTGCTAACATGAACTGAGCATTGACAACATTAAAGTATGTGCAAGAGACAGCAGTCTGGCTGGTCACCTGGTCCTTCCATTGCTCCGTAGGTCAAACCCAGCCTCCAGTATTCCTGGCCTCCAACATCCACATTCCGGTTGTGTGTCCCAGAGTCATAGCCCTCCGAGCCCAGCTCATATTTGAAGAAGTAAATCCCTAGCACATCAGACTCCAAATATAATGGGTGGGCATTGTTGGAGTCCGGAACCACAGGAGCTGAGGGAAAATAGGGGTATGCTGAGTTAGAACCTTTGATTGTAATAGAGTAATTCTAGCCTGAGTGGTATACTACGGAGCAAGCTAGATCTACTCAGGCTTTTATAAAGCTAGCCAGCTTCAGTTAGCTTCACATTCCAGCTCAGGCTTCATCCACACTGACCGTGGATATTGCTCTTCCGACCGGCCTCAAACTCTAGCAGGCTTGTAACTGCGCATGCATGTCTCACCAGGCTAGTCGAACGCTGAATTCTTAATTGAGACGATGCTCAAACATCAATCCATGTGCGAGTAAGTGCCACATTTTACAAAATCAAAATGAAAGTTATCTTGCAAATTCAGCAGGCTATTGTGTGAAAAAAGCTTTAAGAAGTGCCATCTGTATTTTATTACTTAGAGATCTCTATCGGGGCGGCAGGGTAGCCTAGTAGTTAGAGCGTTGGACTAGTAACTGGGAAGGTTGCAAGTTCAAACCCCCGAACTGACAAGGTACAAACCCACTGTTCCTAGACCGTCATTGAAAATAAGAATTTGTTCTTAACTGACTTGCCTAGTTAAATAAAGGTAAAATATATATATATATATTTTAAACCCTGTTATTTAGTAGACCCCACTGGTCTCAGATCTGTTTGTGTGGTCTTGCCAACTCCCATTGTCACGTATGAAAACGACTGTAGGAGTAAGCAAGACGGCAAACAGACAGAACAAGCAACAGTTCTGTTGTTTGATTAAATCTGTTAACCCTGCATTTTGCAGAGTAAGATTATAAATTGATACTGTAGGTTGCATTCTCCTTCATTTTCCCCCACATAAGAAGAGCTGGTTGGCCTCGTCAACCAGCTCTTCTTTTCACATCTGCTAAACGCAAACTTGGACATTGTGAAAATTCTGTGCAATGTCCAGCTCCCGTTTACTGTGAACACTGAGGTTGTACCCGCTTTAAATTACAGTTTTAAGTGGCCATGTAGGTTACTGTGGCTATTTGATCATAATATAGGCCTACCAGAGTCACCTACCATCAAACACAATGGAGAAAATGCATCCCATAAAAAGATTTGGGGTGTACTTTTTCCCCCTTTTTTTCCCCAATTGGTAGTTAAAATCTTGTCCCTTTGTTGCAACTCCTGTACAGACTCAGGAGAGGCGAAGATCGAGAGCCACGCGTCCTCCAAAACACGACCCAACAAGCCACACTGAACACTTAACCCTGAAGCCAGCCGCACCAATGTGTTGGAGAAAACACCTTACAGAACATCCCAGCCGTCCAAACCCTCTCCTTACCCGGACGACGCTGGGCCAATTGTGTGCTGCCTCATGGGTCTCCCGGGCATGGCCTGCTGCGACACAGCCTGGGATCAAACCCTGATCTGTAGTGATGCCTCTAGCACTGCGATGTCAGTGCCTTAGACCGCTGTACCACTCCAGAGGCCTATCCCATAACATTTTAACATGAAAATAGCTGTTCTGTCATTTAACCTACATTAGTAGCCAGTGTGTGGTGTTCAATATAGGCCTACATTCCATGAGACTTTTGGAGAATAAAAACACGCAGGGCTTGACATTAACCTTTAAATCTCAAGTCTATTAAGGCTTCTCTTTATGAAACCGTAACAATCTCTAAATGTCCACTTATTCTACTTTATCCTACTTCCCCACACAGTTACAGTACTGTGTATACTCATATAAAACATTTCATATATACAGTACTTTTTACCTGCATGCTTTCTAGTATGCGCAGGATGCGCAGACCAGCTGGCCGGTGTGTTTACGGACATATTCAATCAATCCCTATACCAATCTGCTGTTCCCACATGCTTCAAGAGAGCCACCATTGTTCCTGTTCCCAAGAAAGCTAAGGTAACTGAGCTAAACGACTACCGCCCCGTAGCACTCACTTCCGTCATCATGAAGTGCTTTGAGAGACTAGTCAAGGACCATATCACCTCCACCCTACCTGACACCCTAGACCCACTCCAACTTGCTTACCGCCCAAATAGGTCCACAGACGATGCAATCTCAGCCACACTGCACACTGCCCTAACCCACCTGGACAAGAGGGATACCTATGTGAGAATGCTGTTCATCAACTACAGCTCGGCATTCAACACCATAGTACCCTCCAAGCCAGTCATCAAGCTCGAGACCCTGGGTCTCGACCCCGCCCTGTGCAACTGGGTACTGGACTTCCTGACGGGCCGCCCCCAGGTGGTGAGGGTAGGCAACAACATCTCCTCCCCGCTGATCCTCAACACGGGGGCCCCACAAGGGTGCGTTCTGAGCCCTCTCCTGTACTCCCTGTTCACCCACGACTGCGTGGCCACGCACGCCTCCAACTCAATCATCAAGTTTGCGGACGACACAACAGTGGTAGGCTTGATTACCAACAACGACGAGACGGCCTACAGGGAGGAGGTGAGGGCCCTCGGAGTGTGGTGTCAGGAAAATAACCTCACACTCAATGTCAACAAAACTAAGGAGATGATTGTGGACTTCAGGAAACAGCAGAGGGAACACCCCCCTATCCACATCGATGGAACAGTAGTGGAGAGGGTAGCAAGTTTTAAGTTCCTCGGCATACACATCACAGACAAACTGCATTGGTCCACTCACACTGACAGCGTCGTGAAGAAGGCGCAGCAGCGCCTCTTCAACCTCAGGAGGCTGAAGAAATTCGGCTTGTCACCAAAAGCACTCACAAACTTCTACAGATGCACAATCGAGAGCATCCTGGCGGGCTGTATCACCGCCTGGTACGGCAACTGCTCCGTCCTCAACCGTAAGGCTCTCCAGAGGGTAGTGAGGTCTGCACAACGCATCACCGGGGGCAAACTACCTGCCCTCCAGGACACCTACACCACCCGATGTTACAGGAAGGCCATAAAGATCATCAAGGACATCAACCACCCGAGCCACTGCCTGTTCACCCCGCTATCATCCAGAAGGTGAGGTCAGTACAGGTGCATCAAAGCTGGGACCGAGAGACTGAAAAACAGCTTCTATCTCAAGGCCATCAGACTGTTAAACAGCCACCACTAACATTGAGTGGCTGCTGCCAACACACTGACATTGACACTGACCCAACTCCAGCCACTTTAATAATGGGAATTGATGGGAAATGATGTAAATATATCACTAGCCACTTTAAACAATGCTACCTTATATAATGTTACTTATCCTACATTATTCATCTCATATGCATACGTATATACTGTACTCTATATCATCGACTGCATCCTTATGTAACATGCATCACTAGCCACTTTAACAATGCCACTTTGTTTACTTTGTCTACATACTCATCTCATATGTATATACTGTACTCGATACCATCTACTGTATGCTGCCCTGTACCATCACTCATTCATATATCCTTATGTACATATTCTTTATCCCCTTACACTGTGTATAAGACAGTAGTTAGTTAGATTACTTGTTGGTTATCACTGCATTGTCGGAACTAGAAGCACAAGCATTTCGCTACACTCGCATTAACATCTGCTAACCATGTGTATGTGACAAATAAAATTTGATTTGATTTGATTTTTCTATGCTCTTTTGTACTTGGATTGTGTTTTTCTTTCTAAATTCTTCTGGAATACTTTCGATAGCTGTTGAGCAGTTACATGCTGAACAGACCGCTCGCGTGTGCTTTCAACACATGTTGATTTTATCCAGCCACACCAGACGCAGTCAGGACACGCAGTTTGAAATATCAAAACAAACTCTGAGTCAACTAAATTAATTTGGGGACAGGTCGAAAAGCATTAGACATTTATGGCAATTTAGCTAGCTAGCTTGCTGTTGATAGCTACTTTGTCCCGAGATACAAACATTGGGTAGTTATTTTACCTGAATTGCACAGGGTCATCATCTAATCCACAGATAAAAGGGTAAAGCATGTTTGTTTCTAGTAATCTCTCCTCCTTCAGGCTTCTTCTTCTTTGGCATTTATCTGGCAGTTGGCAACCAACTTCAAGGTCCAACTTCAACTTCACTGCTTCATTGCCTGCATCTGTAATGGGTCAGCGGTCAAACGACCTCCACTCATCACTGTCAAACACTCCCTGAAACACTTCAGCGAGCAGGCCTTTCTAATTGACCTGACCGGGGTATCCTGTAAGGATATTGACCTCATCCCGTCAGTAGAGGATGCCTGGTTATTTAAAAAATGCCTTCCTCGCCATCTTAAATAAGCATGCCCCGTTCAAGAAATTTAGAACCAGGAACAGATATAGCCCCTGGTTCTCTCCAGACCTGACTGCCCTTAACCAACACAAAAACATCCTATGGCCCGTTCTGCATAAGCATCGAACAGCCCCCGTGATATGCTTTTCAGGGAAGCTAGAAATCAATATACACAGGCAGTTAGAAAAGCCAAGGTTAGCTTTTTCAAGCAGAAATTTTCTTCCTGCAACACAAACTAAAAAAAATTCTGGGACAGTGTAAAGTCCATGGAGAATAAGAACACCTCCTCCCAGCTGCCCACTGCATTGAGGATAGGAAACACTGTCACCACCGATAAATCCACTATAATTAAGAATTTCAATAACCCCTACCCCAGTCAAAAGCACTGCACCCCCCCACAGCAACTCGCTCAAGCCTTTCCCATTTCTCCTTCTCCCATATCCAGTCAACTGATGTTCTGAAAGAGCTGCAAAATCTGGACCCCGAAAAATCAGCCGGGCTAGACAATCTGGAAATGATCTGCCGAAAATGTTGAATTAGTCTCTTTCGTGTCATCTGAAATTCCCAAAGATTGGAAAGCAGCTGCGGTCATCCCCCCTCTTTTTTTGTGTGTTTAAAAAAATGTTTTACCCCTTTTTCGTGGTATCCAATTGTTGTAGTAGCTACTATCTTGTCTCATCGCTACAACTCCCGTACGGGCTCGGGAGAGACAAAGGTTGAAAGTCATGCGTCCTCCAATACACAACCCAACCAGCCGTACTGCTTCTTAACACAGCGCACATCCAACCCGGAAGCCAGCCACACCAATGTGCCGGAGGAAACACCGTGTACCTGGCAACCTTGGTTAGCGCTCACTGCGCCCAGCCCGCCACAGGAGTCGCTGGTGCGCGATGAGACAAGGACATCCCTACCGTCCAAGCCCTCCCTAACCCGGACGACGCTAGGCCAATTGTGCGTCGCCCCACGGACCTCCCAGTCGCGGCCGGTTACGACAGAGCCTGGGCGCGAACCCAGGGACTCTGATGGCACAGCTGGCGCTGCAGTACTTCGCCCTTAACCACTGTGCCACCCGGGAGGCCGGGGGGACACTCATGACCCAAACTGCTACAGACCAATAACTATCCTACCCTACCTTTCAAAGGTCTTCGAAAGCCAAGTCAACAAACAGATTACCGACCATTTCGAATCCCACCGTACCTTCTCTGCTATGCAATCTGGTTTCAGAGCTGGTCATAGGTGCATCTCAGCCATGCTCAAGATCCTAAACGATATCTTAACCGCCATCGATAAGAAACAATACTGTGCAGCCGTATTCATTGATCTGGCCAAGGCTTCGACTCTGTCAATCACCGCATTCTCATCGGCAGACTCGATAGCCTTGGTTTCTCAAATGATTGCTTCGCCTGGTTCACCAAGTACTTCTCTGATAGAGTTCGGTGTGTCAAATCGGAGGGCCTGTTGTCCGGTCCTCTGGCAGTCTCCACACCTGCAGAGTCACATAGGAATGAGTGTAGCAATTCCCTTAACCTCTTGTTCCTACCTGACACGCAGGCGTCCCATCTAGACATCTGGAAATGCAAATGCACTACGCTAAATGCTAATAGTACTAGTTAAAACGCAAACGTTCATTAAAATACACATGCAGGGTATTGAATTAAAGCTACACTCGTTGTGAATCCAGGCAACAAGTCAGATTTTTAAAATGCTTTTCGGCGAAAGCATGAGAAGCTAATATCTGATAGCATGTAACACCCCAAAAGACCCGCAGGGGACGTAAACAAAATAATTAGCATAGTCGGCGCTACACAAAGCGCACAAATAAAATATAAAACATTCATTACCTTTGACCATCTTCTTTGTTGGCACTCCTAGATGTCCCATAATCACTATTGGGTCTTTTTTTCGATTAAATCGGTCCATATATAGCCTAGATATCGATCTATGAAGACTGTGTGATAAACAAAAAAAAAATAGCGTCTTGTAACGTCATTTTTTAAACTTTCACAAAACACTTCGAAATACTTTTGTAATGCAACTTTAGGTATTAGTAAACGTCAATAAGCGATCAAATTGATCACGAGGCGATGTATATTCTATAGGGGTACGTCTGGAAATAATGTCTGGGTAAATCTCAACCAAAATATCCGGTCTGAGACCTGAAGAAATGGGCTGTCTCTTCTTCGTTTGACCAAGAAACAAAGCCTAGGCAAATGACAAGACTGTTGACATTGTGTGGAAGCTGTAGGAATTGCAATCTCGGCTCCAGGTAATTTGCTTTCCCATAGACAATACATGCAAGTGGCGCATTGATATATTTTCAAATTTTCAGTGATCAGATTTTCCTGCGCTTTTCGATTAAACGCACGTTCTGTTATAGTCACAGCCGTGATTTAACCAGTTTTATAAACGTCTGAGTGTTTTCTATCCACACATACTAATCATATGCATATACTATATTCCTAGCATGAGCAGCAGGGCGCTGAAATGTTGCGCGATTTTTAACAGAATGTTCGAAAAAGTAGGGGGTAGGAGTAAACAGGTTAACCAGTATTTCAATGCAGTTAAATTGAGAAACTAATATTGCAATTCAAGTTATATAAAAAAAAATCCTGAATGGACAGAAATAACCCTAATTGCTGAAAAGTTTACTTAATCTTGGAACTACCCATCCCAGATCCGGGAGAATTGTCATCAACTACACTAATTAGCATAGCGCAACGGCCAAATAATCTTACTGAAAAATATTCATATTCATGAAATCACAAGTGAAATATAGCAAAACACAGCTTATCCTTTTGTTAATCACCCTGTCATCTCAGATTTTGAAATTATGCTTTACAGCCAAAGCAAGACAAGCGTTTGTGTAAGTTTATCGATAGCCTAGCATAGCATTATGTCCAGCTAGCAGCAGGAAGCTTGGTCACGAAAATCAGAAAAGCAATCAAATTAACCGTTTACCTTTGATCTTCGGATGTTTCAGACAGCAAATGTTCCTTTTTGTTCCATAAAGATTATTCTTATACCCAAAATACCTCTGTTTGTTTGTCACATTATGTTGTGAAATCCACCGGAAATAGCGGTCACGACAACGGCGGGAAAAAAAAATCAAAATTATATCCATAATATAGACAGAAACATGGTAAACGTTTTTTATAATCAATCCTCAAGGTATTTTTCAAATATCTATTCGATAATATATCAACCGGGACAATTGGCTTTTCAGTAGGAGCGAGAGGAAAAATTACTACCTCTGTCTTTTACACAAGAATCACTCTGAGAGCCCTCAGCTGGCCACTTACGCAATGTAGTCGTTTACGCTCATTCTTCAACATAAAGGCGTGAAACTACGTCAAAATGCTGTAGACACCTTAGGGAATACATAGAAAAAGGAGTCTGGTTGATGTCCCTTTCAATGGCCAATAGGGGTGCATAGGAACACAACAGTTTCAAAATAAGAGCTTTGCTAACATATTTGTGAAAACATCATTGGAAAAATTGGGTTTTCTAATGATCAATTAGCCTTTTAAAATGATTAACTTGGATTAGCTAACACAACTTGCCATTGGAACACAGGAGTGATGGTTGCTGATAATGGGCCTCTGTACGCCTATGTAGATATTCCATAAAACATCAGCCGTTTTCAGCTACAATAGTCATTTACAACATTAAGAATGTCTACACTGTATTTCTGATCAATTTGATGTTATTTTAATGGCCATAAAATGTGCTTTTCTTTCAAAAACAAGGACATTTCTAAGTGACCCCAAGATTTTGAACGGTAGTGTATATTTTGGGCCGTCATTATTTGGGACGTATAGGTTAATAAGCCATATCTGTTCATTGTCCAACAACATATTTAAAATAATCCATCCATCTGGATCAAAATTACTGTTAAATTCAGTGGTTAAAAAAAGGCCAAATCACCTTGAGTAACGTACATACACCCCCACCCCCCCAAAGAATGCATATTATTTTTCCCACACCGAATACAAACATACACACACAAACAATGACTACATATCCTCTGCCCAGACCAGCATGCTCACACCCCCATCCCCAGTGCCTGCATTATTGATTGCCGCGTTGTAACTTTTATGTTTCTCAGTCGCCCATGACAACTCAATATTTCAATCATAAATCATTTGATTTTTCCATTGTGTTAAGGATGGCCGATTGATTGATTTCCAAGTTGATATTATACGTTTTTTTCAAGATGAGTGATGAGAAGAGAATCATCCTGCCCATTGGGTATATCACTACACTCCCATATGCCATGTCTTCCAATATGCAGACAGACGGATTAAAAGTATGTTTACATTGTAATGCTGCTGACAGACAACTTTCTAGGTCCACCCATAACCTTTGGACTTGATAGCATTCCCAGAAAGCATGGATTATTGAGTCATTGCTAGTTTGACACTTAAGACATGCCGTTGTGCTGTAGAATTGGTGAATTTTGTCTCTTGTATACTACATTCTATATATTAGTTTATAGTGGATTAAGCGTACATTTTCTTTAACTGTGATTTCATTAGTTGTGCTCCAACATTCCCTCCATCTTGTGCTAACATCAGTTATTTTTAAGTCTTCGTTCCAATACGCTCTCTGCAAGGTTTTGTATATCTTTGCTATCAAATGAACATTCTTTTCTGACTCAAAGAAGATTACCTCAAGGTTGCACTGATGTCCAAAATATTTCAAATCAAAATGTTGTGATGTGTAACTTTTAAGTTTGCATATATTGAAAATATCAGTCCAAAATTGCTTTTTAATTATGCCATGGAAATAAATGTATTTCCTGTTACCTAGTAATTTACAGGTTCTATGCCTTTAGTTTTCCATGTGAGCCAATTTATAGGTGCTTTGTTCCATAGCATTGTGTTTTTAGGGCCTGATATTGGTTCTTGTAGAATATATTTAATTTTCCATTATTTCCCGAAGACAGGTGTGCCAAACTTGTAGCGTCATACCCAAGAAGATTCAAAGGTGTTTCAACAAAGCACTGAGTAAAGGGTCTGAATACTTCTGTACATACGGCATTTCTTAAATTAAAATTTTAAAAAACACATTTGCAAAAAAACTAAACCTGTTTTTACTCTGTCATTATGGGTTATTTTGTGTAGATTGATGAGGGAAAACATGTATTTAATCAATTTTAGAACAAGGCTGTAATGTAACGAAATGTGGAAAAGGGGAAGGGGTCTGAATACTTTCTGAATGCACTGTAAATGTATGTTATAGCATTAGTTGCATCGCTTCGACGACACACTGAGTGTTGGTGTGTATTTAACGTGTGTATGTGTGTGCAGTCAGGACAGGTTGACGGGGCATCCATATGCATTGGGTGCATAACCCATTAGGCCATCCATCCACGCAGCTCAGTTCCGTCAATAAACGAGGGATATTGGTCAAATATGGCACATTTACGTGTCCTTACAACACGGCTAGAACTAATTACAAAAACACTATTCCTTGTGTTTCGTTATGGAGCATATGCTCAACTTTATAGCCTTTATTGGTTTTTACTTTCCCAAAAACAATAAATGTCCACCTCACGGTTCAGCTGTCAGAGATTTGAGCACTAAATGCACCAGGGCATTGCATAGGCCTTTAGGCTTAGGTGTCCACTGTATGATATTAATATTTTTAAAAGATTTAAAAATAATAGTAATTTTGTCTTTTTTGTAATAATTTTTAACTTTGTCTCCTCTGTAAGAAAAGCACCACTTATTTTTAAAATTAGGAATCCAATGTGCCATTTGTTTATTTCTGTGTTTACGTGACTAATGCTACTACTTTTTGGAAAATGTGTTGTATAATTAATTAATAATTGTGTCTGCTATACAGATAGGCTATAGGCATACAGAAGAATGCTAATTCGTACATTTTCTAGTAGGATATATATATTTTAAGATAAGCATTATATTGTTATAGTATAGGAGTAACTCTGGTAGGCCTAAAGCATTCTTCCTTCCCTCAAGTTCAACTGTCAGAGTCAGTTGGAGCACGCTGGTGTGCACTGCATTCATATCATAAGGCCTGCAGTGTAATATAGCCACACCACACCACACCACACCAAACCAAACCTTCACAAAAGTTACTAAACTTTATTAGGGTAATATAAAAAGTAAGTCAAGGCACTGTTTATAGGGAAAAAAACAAGCAGAATATTATATTGCAGAAAACACAACATTACAGCTGGAACTTAATTTGCCCAAAGAAAATGGCTCAACAGAATGAAAGAAACCACCAACAGAATGAAAGAAACCACTTGCGAACGGGTTTAAACCTTCACAAAACCCGTTTAGCATATTTAAAGAAATGGTTTAGATTAATAAATAGGTCTATAATAACAACAATGACATACAATAATAATATTGATGAAACAAATGTTTACAAATACAAGAAATCAATTAAGTTCCAATAAATTGAGTTCTAAAAGTGCATCCTAATAGCGAGTTGCACAGTAGCCTGTATTTGGCCTTGCCAATATTCTTCTTATCTTTGTCCAGTACAATATTAAAAGTTGTCGATATGGAGGACATTTCCCTTGTAGCAAGGCTCCAGGTGAACATTTCCCCCTGGTGGCACTAATTTTTTAAGTTGGTGGCACCAGCCCATGATTGGGTCGCCCTGATTTAATTCACAGTGCTTTATTAAAAAGTGTAATAGACTACAGACATGGTATTGAAGAAATACGTTGTTTCATAATTTCATGTGGTGATTAAAACTATTTTTGTGTGCAAAATGTGCACCGCAGTCCAGTGATTGTCATGCATTTTGGGTGGATAATTATGCTATTGTTGTTATATTTTACGGTTTAAACTAGGGCTCCTGAATTTTCCGAATTTTGTTGTTCAATGGAGATGAACCTCTTTATGTGCACTAATATGATCGGCACAATTATTTGGGGCTAATTCACCACATCAGGAAGTGAACTCAAAACACATTAGCTAGATCACTAACTCTAAAGATAGTATGCACTCATAGTAGACATGTATTAATCTAATATATATTTTTTTTAATGATCTAATGATAATATATGTTTTGATTAGGCCTACAATATGCACTCAAATCCATATTAAATATCTTGTTTGTAAAATAGTTGCTATTGAGCTCAAAATGTGGGTTGAACAATACAAAGTACAACTACAGAAAGCTGAGAACATCCTCTCTCCATGTATCTAACAGGATAGCTGTGTTTTCCCAGCAATTAGATATTCAAATGATATACAATCAGAACACTTTTCTTTCCCTAGGAGCATTTTTTCCCCCGGGAGCATTTTTTCCCCCGGGAAAGGAGAGAGAGAGTGGCTCACTTGACACAGCAGCAGGCCCCAGCGAAACAGGTACAGGGGCTGGCAGGCAGACACTTTTATTACAGGGATCATGAGGATAGTGTACTTTACTGTTTGACCAAATCATGGTTTTAGTGTAAGGTGAATGAATGTGCAGCACCGAGGCAACCAATACATTTTTTTTAACTCTTACAGCCAAATCACTTATAGACATACTCTCTAACTTTCGTTTTACTAAAATCTGAAAGGCCTCCATGTTCACAATCAACGGTAGCCGAGGCCAAGGCTCCTCTCTCGCTTTCTACTTCCCATCAGCAGCAGGGCATCCCCGGACAATTTGGCCAACTACACATTTTATTTATTGGCTTTTCATATATTTTTTGGGACAAAATCTGATAATAACTGACTAATAGAAACCCTGGTGTGTGGGTTGGTTTCAAGTGAATTTGTCATCTCTGCATGCTGTATTGTAAGAAATAATGCTTTGTGATTGACAAGTCATCTGTTAACAGGTATGAGCAAGCCAACAAACTGAGAAGAGGTCTGTGAGGATTCAGCCAAAAGACATTTAAACGTGTTCATCTTCGCAAGGCTGCTGAACCAGACGGTATCCCTTGCCGCGTACTCAGAGCATCTGCAGACCTGTTGGCTGGTGTATTTACGGACATATTCAATCACTCCCTATCGCAGTCTGCTGTCCCCACATGCTTCAGGATGGCCACCATTGTTCCTGTACCTAAGAAGGCAAAGATAACTGAACTAAATAACTATCACCCTGTAGCACTCACTTCTGTCATCATGAAGTGCCTTGAGAGACTAGTCAAAGATCATATCACCTCTACCTTACCTGCCATCCTAGACCCACTTCAGTTTGCAAACCACACCAACAGGTCAACAGACGATGCAATCGCCATCATACTGCACACTGCCCTATCCCATCTGGACAAGAGGAATACCTATGTAACAATGCTGTTCATTGACTACAGCTCAGCATTCAACACCATAGTACCCTCCAAGATCATCATTAAGCTTCAGGCACTGGGTCTCAACCCCGCTCCGGGCCGCCCCCCAGGTGGTGAAGGTAGGAAACAACATCTCCACTTCTCTGATCCTCAACACTGGGGCCCCACAAGGGTGCGTGCTCAGCTCCCTCCTGTACTCCCTGTTCACACATGACTGCATGGCCATGCACGCCTCCAACTCAATCATCAAGTTTGCAGACTACACAACAGTAGTGGGCTTGATTACCAACAATGACGAGACAGCCTACAGGGAGGAGGTGAGGGCACTCTGAGTGTGTCTCACTGTTAGAGGAAATTGTAGTTAAGATGATTAATTATGTATACATTATTGATTAGAACCATTTATTCTAATACTATTATGTTATGGTATGAAAAGTAAAAGTTATTGGTTAAGCTGTTACTGAAAATGTAAGCAGAATGAATTAATTGTCTGTGTCTTGGGAAGTCAAAAGGGGAGTGATGCTATATGGCTTTTCAGACAGATAAGAAATGTCTGGGAAAGGTTCCATTCCTAAAACAATGGGTTCTTGTGAGAATCGGAGAGAGGGTGGAGAACTGATAATGTCATGTTCAGTTTATAACCTGTGGAAATGTGTGTAAGCATTTAGTACTCTCTGGAATTAAACGCTCTTTACCTGGCTTTTAAGACTGGTCTCGATCTACTTCATGCATAATTATTGAACTTACAATTCATTAATGAATTAGAAATGAGTGCGAATTGGTTTTGGCAATTAAAGCATAAAGGAATTTAGAATTCCTCTATCACTCACTCAATGTAAACAAAACAAAGGAGATGATCGTGGACTTTAGAAAACAGCAGACGGAGCACCCCCTTAACCACATCGACGGGACAGTACTGGAGAAGGTGTAAATTTCCTCGGCGTACACATCACAGACGAACTGAAATGGTTCACCCACACATACAGCGTGGTGAAGAAAGCACAACGGCGCCTCTTCAAACTCAGGAGGCTGAAGAAATGTGGCTTGTCACCTAAGACAGGTTGTCAGGACAACCTATTACAGATGCACAATAGAGAGAATCCTGTCGGGCTGTATCACCGCCTGGTACGGCAACTGCACCACCCTCAACCGTAAAGCTCTCCAGAGGGTGAAGCGGCCTGCACAACGCAGCAAACTACCTGCCCTCGAGGACACCTACAGCACCCGATGTCACAGGAAGGCCAAAAAGATCATCAAGCACAACAACGACCAGAGCCACTGTATGTTCACCCCGCTACCACCCAGAAGGCGAGCTCAGTACAGGTGCATCAAAGCTGGGACCGAGAGACTGAAAAACAGCTTCTATCTCAAGGTCATCACTAACACAGAGAGGCTGCTGCCTACATACAAACTCAAATCATTGGCCACTTTAATATATGGATCACTATTCACTTTAAATAATACCACTTTAATAATGCCACATATCTTACATTATAATTCTCATATGTATATACTGTATCTTATACCATTTATTGCATCTTGCCTATGCCGCTCGGGTCGTCGCTCATCCATATATTTATATACATATTCTTATTCCATCCCTTTAGATTTGTGTGTATTAGGTAGTTGTTGTGGAATTGTTAGATTACTTATTAGATATTACTGCACTGTCGGAACTAGAAGCATAAGCATTTTGCTACACTCGCATTAACATCTGCTAACCATGTGTATGTGACCAATAACATTTTATTTTATTTGAATGTTGGTTGTTGTATACAAGGTTTCTTGTCCCGGTTTAGGGACACTGATCCCGTACAGAGTGATACTGAGACTCAGATTTTTCACTTTAAGTGTAGTGGAAATTGTTCAAAGTAGTCGTTGTGGATACAGTTGTACGGTTTAACTTTGCAATCATTTTTTTTTTACATTCATTTTAAAGTGAAAATCTGAGTCTCCGCATCACTCTGTCACAGTGGAATTGCCATATACATGAATAGTGTATTGACTGTGTCTTTCTCTGCAGTATGGCTTCGGTGTGTGTGTGTGTGTGGGGGGGGGGTTGGTTGTGTAATGTATATGTTTTAACAATGAATTGACTGTGTGTGTGTCTCTTTCTGTGCAGTTTGGCTTTACTCTGATCCGTCGGCAGGCCCTCCAGCTAGAGCAGATGATTCTAGGTAAAGACCCAGCAGACTATAGCCTTCAATGCGTCCTCCACTACCTCCTAAACAACCTGGAGTGAGTCTCACACACACACACACACACACACACACACACACACACACACACACACACACACACACACACACACACACACACACACACACACACACACACACACACACACACACACACACACACACACACACACACACACACACACTTACCACTGTAGATCCACAACAATATGTGATTGTTATGATGTTAGATCAGAGAATTTGGTGACAACTTTCTTGAACCCTCAAAATTACATGTGGGTCGTATTCAATAGGTACCAAGTGGAAGAAAATGGATTGAAACAGGGAGGAACTATCTCGTCCAATAAGAAACAATTATTTTGATACATTTTTCTATGGTGTGCACTAATCAATACAACCCTGTTGTTACATTTTACACTGGGCACAGTCGTCAATTCAACGTCTATTCCACATTGTTTCAACATAATTTCATTGAAATTACTTGGAAACAACGTTGATTCAACCAATGTGTGCCCAGTGGGTTGATTGTCACATCCCAGCTAGCACATTTGGTTCCTTGGAAGTTGAGGGAATGTGCGCTTTTGGTTTCCTATTGGTTCTGGGAATGATGCAATATGTTTCCTGACCAGTTAAATTGTATGTTTTTTAAATGTTTTGAGAACAGAAGTGAAAAATACGCCTATTCTTGGAACAAAAATGATTTGGTTGCGATGAGGTTCTGAGAACATTTTACTATGGTTCCCTGGAAGTTTTCCTAGGAGGTTTTATTAACCTTCGGAGAACAGGAATCATAGGATATTTGAAGGTAATTAAATAATGTTCTGAGAACATGTTTCAATAAGACTGTTAGCTTAGATTGGGTGAACCGTTTTGAACTCCAAGCACAAACAGGACACGTGGGCTGCGTTTACACAGGCAGACATTTTTTTCATTGTGATCTGACCAATCAGATCAGCTCTGAAAAAGATCTGGGGTGAAAAGACCAATGAGTGAAAAAACAAATCAGAATTGGGCTGCCTGTGTAACATGGAAATGAATTTGCTCAGGAATTAATCATGCGAACACATTTCTGTTTTATTGTGTCATGACATCAGTGAGATTCAAAATTATGATCTTATATTCTCTATCCATGGAATTAGTCCACTGTGCCACCAGGATGGAGCGAGCATGTCATGTATTTTTTGTTTACATATACAAAGGTGTTCATTTGTGACCCGTTTCAGGAAACTAAGTATGTCACGGGTCACTACTTCACAGGAGAATCATGTGAATGTAAACGTTTTTTTTTTTTAAATCTAAATGTGTTTTGATGCAGAAATGGCTTCTCAAACATGTGAACATTCATGTGCCTTAATAACAAATGTGTATGCCAACAGTAAATGCAAATAAAATTGTTAAATTACAAGCCTTGTTGGTTTAGCCACAGAAAAAGTTAGCAACCTTCCCGCTAGCCATGATTGGCTGAGATAATGAATGGGCTGGACATGCCGAGAGATGAGTACAGCACGCGTCTGTCCATTTGAGCTGGTCAATATATCTAGGTAATCCTGTCTAACGCTGCTTTAAAAATAAATGTATCTTATAGTAAAACTGCATAAGTGTTGCTCTCCACTTTCTGGAATTTGAGTATGATAGCTAAGGAGATGGAAAAACACCTGCCTCCGGCTAACATCTTCAAACTAAGGGCAAACATGGCATCCGACAGGAGACGTGTCCGTCCATTAATAATGTATTGAATTTACGAACGGATAATCTGACCCGCACAGTTGCAGTCAAAAAAACGCTCTGGATAACATAACAGCCTAACCAGCTCTGCTAGGGCCAGTAATGTTCAGTGAGCTGTTCTCTAATTTGTGTCTGGAAGCAGCTAGCAAGATAGTTTGGGTCCTTGACTGCAGTTAGTACAGAACACTCGGATCAACCCTTAAAGAGACGGGTGGGGCTAAAGCTTAAGAGGGTGTGGAAGATGCTGAATGGGTGTAGATAAAGAAGGGCTCGTTGCGTTATGCTAATGAGCTTGCGGATAGATTTACACAATCCTGGATACAGGTTTTTTTCGTAGCTAAACGTGAGGCAGAAAACGGAGCGATTTGTCCTAAACAAATCATCTTTCAGGAAAACCTGAACATTTGCTATCGAACTGAGTCTCCTCATTGAAAACATCCGAAGTTCTTCAAAGGTAAATTATTTTATTTGAATGCATTTCTGGTTTTTGTGAAAATGTTGCCTGCTGAATGCTAACGCTAAATGCTATGCTAAATGCTACGCTAAATGCTACGCGAGCTATCAATACTGTTACACAAATGCTTGTTTTGCTATGGTTGAGAAGCATATTTTGAATATCTGAGATGACAGTGTTGTTAACAAAAGGCTAAGCTTGAGAGCTAGCATATTGATTTAATTTCATTTGCGATTTTCATGAATAGTTAACGTTGCGTTATGGTAATGGACTTGAGGCTGTAGTCACGATCCCGGATCCGGGATGGCTCGACGCAAGAAGTTAAGACTTAACAAGATATAAGATAGAGAGAGTTTTATTGATGCTGAGAACGGAAAATATATGTTCTTAAATAACATACTTAGGATGTTATATGAACTTTAATGTTTTCTTGTGCTTTTTACAGAAATGTTTCTTAAAACCACTTGCTCCTACCTGGCACGCAGGCGTCCCATCTAGAGCTCTGGAAATGCAAATGCGCTACGCTAAATGCTAATAGTATTAGTTAAAACTCAAACGTTCATTAAAATACACATGCAGGGTATTGAATTAAAGCTACACTCGTTGTGAATCCAGCCAACAAGTCAAATCTTTAAAATGCTTTTCGGCGAAAGCATGAGAAGCTATTATCTGATAGCATGTAACACCCCAAAAGACCCGCAGGGGACGTAAACAAAATAATTAGCATAGTCGGCGCTACACAAACCGCACAAATAAAATATAAAACATTCATTACCTTTGACCATCTTCTTTGTTGGTACTCCTAGATGTCCCATAATCACTATTGGGTCTTTTTTTTCTCGATTAAATCGGTCCATATATAGCCTAGATATCGATCTATGAAGACTGTGATAAATGGAAAAAAATAGCGTTTCATAACCTAACGTCATTTTTTAAAATTCAAAAAGTCAACGATAAACTTTCACAAAACACTTCGAAATACTTTTGTAATGCAACTTTAGGTATTAGTAAATGTTAATAAGCGATCAAATTAATCACGAGACGAAGTGTTTTCTATAGGGGTCCGTCTTGAAATACTGTCCGTGTATTCCTCAACCAAAATATCCGGTCGGAGACCGGAAGAAATGGGCTGTCTCTTGTTCGTTTGACCTAGAAACAAATCCTAGGCAAATGACAAGACTTTTGACATCGTGTGGAAGCTGTAGGTACTGCAACCTCAGCCATATTTAATGTCTTTTGCCCATAACAATGGGTTGAAGCGGCGGATGGATATATTTTTCCACTTTCAGTGATCAGATTTTCCTGCACTTTCCAATGAAACGCACGTTCTGTTAAAGTCACAGCCGTGATTTAACCAGTTTTATAAACGTCTGAGTGTTTTCTATCCACACATACTAATCATATGCATATACTATATTCCTGGCATGAGTAGCAGGGCGCTGAAATGTTGCGCGATTTTTAACAGAATGTTCGAAAAAGTAGAGGGTAGACTGAAGAGGTTAACTTCTTCGGAAGTTTGGATGAATGAGGTGCCCAAAGTAAAAGGCCTGTTACTCAGGCCCAGAAGCTAGGAAATAACTGTTAAAATAATGTCTGTGAGTATAATGTCTGTGACTATAACAGAACTGATATTACAGGCGAAAACCCGAGGACAATCCATCCAGAAAAAAAAATTCAGCACACCCTGATTACTATGGCTGTCAATGGAAATATAAAAGGAATACCTCCCAGATTGCAGTTCCTAGGGCTTCCACTAGATGTCAACAGTATTTAGAAATAGTTTCAGACTTGGTTTTTGAAAAATTAGCTAGAATTTGTAGTTTTTGTATGTGGCTCCCATTTTGGCTGTAGTGTTGGTAGCGCATTCCGGTGCACTTCGTTAGTTATCACCTGGGGATTGATTAGAAACGTTGTTTGACTTGTTTGGAAGACTTTTATTGGTAACTTACGGGATTCATTTGTATGCATTTTGAACAAGGGAAACCAGTGGATTACTGAGTCAAGCGCGCCAACAAAACGTCATTTTTGGCTATTTATCTCCGGTAATATTGTAATCCTGTAGTATTTGTAGCACATTCCGGTGCACTTCATTAGTTATCTCCAGTAATGAATATACTATTGTCCGTCTTAAATTGTATCGTTTATTTACATATTAGGGTACCTGAGGATTGATTAGTAACATTGTTTGACTTGTTTGGACAAAGTTTATTAGTAACATTTGGGATTCATTTTGTATGCATTCTGAACGAGGGGAAACAGGTGGATTATTGAATGAAACGCGCCAACAAAACTTATTTTTTGGGATATAAAGAAGGACTTTATTGAACAAAACAACCATTTGTGATGTAGCTGGGACCCTTTGGATTGCAAGCAGAGGAAGATATTCAAAGGTAAGTGATTTATTTTATCGTTATTTCTGACTTTCATGATGCTTTTGCATGGTTGGGAAAATGTTTTTAATGCTTTTGTATGCTGGGCGCTGTCCTCAGATAATCGCATGGTATGCTTTCGCCTCAAAGCCTTTTTGAAATCTGACAAACAGCTGGATTAACAAGAGGTTAAGATTTTACCCGATGTAAAACACTTGCATTTTCATGAATGTTTAATATTACGAATTTTGTATTTTTTAATTTCGAAATTGACATTTTTGGCAAAAAGGCAAATTCCGCTCCATCATTCATTGAATCTCATTCCTCACAAAACCCACTGAATTTGGCAACAAGTTTAATGATTTTTTCATTGGCAGGATTAGCAAATTTAGGCATGACATGCCAGCAACAAACACTGACACTACACATCCAAGTAAACAGTTGAAGTCAGAGGTTTATATACACATAAGCAAAATACATTTCAACTCAGTTTTTCATAATTCCTGACATTTGATCCTGTCTTAGGTCAGTTACGATCACCACTATTTTAAGAATGTGAAATGTCAGAATAATAGAGAGAGAGTAGAGAGAGTGATTTATTTTTAGATTTGATTTATTGTATCACATTCCCAGTGAGTCAGAAGTGTGCATACACTCAATTAGTATTTGGTAGCATTGCCTTTAAATTGTTTAACTTGGGTCAAATGTTTCAGGTAGCCTTCCACAAGCTTCCCACAATAAGTTTGGGTGAATTTTGGCCCATTCCTCCTAACAGAGCTGGTGTAACTGAGTCAGGTTTGTTGGCCTTCTTGCTCGCACATGCTTTTTCAGTTCTACCAACAACATTTCTTTGCGATTTGAGATCAGGCCTTTGTGATGGCCACCCCAATACCTTGACTTGTTGTCCTTAAACCATTTTGCCACGACTTTAGAAGTATGCTTGGGGTCATTATCCATTTGGAAGACCCATTTGCGATGAAGCTTTAACTTCCTGACTTATGTCTTGAGATGTTGCTTCAATATATCCACATAATTTTCCTGCCTCATGATGCCATCTGTTTTGTGAATTGCAACCCTCCCTCCTGCAGCAAAGCACCCCCA
The DNA here is from genome assembly GCF_021184085.1 of Oncorhynchus gorbuscha. Classification (NCBI taxonomy): domain Eukaryota; kingdom Metazoa; phylum Chordata; class Actinopteri; order Salmoniformes; family Salmonidae; genus Oncorhynchus; species Oncorhynchus gorbuscha. The sequence continues at coordinate 48,736,500 of NC_060184.1, read as the reverse complement.
CAACATGATACTGCTACCCCCGTGCTCCACGGTTGGGATGGTGTTCTTCAGCTTGCAAGGCTCCCCCTTTATCCTCCAAACATAACGATGGTCATTATGGCCAAACAGTTCTATTTTTGTTTCAACAGACCAGAGGACATTTCTCCAAAAAGTACGATCTTTGTCCCCATGTGCAGTTGCAGACCGTAGTCTGGCTTTTTTATGGCGGTTTTCAAGTGGTGGCTTCTTCCTTGCTGAGCGGCCTTTCAGGTGATGTTGATATAGGACTCGTTTTACTGTGGATATAGATACTTTTGTACCTGTTTCCTCCAGCATTTTCACAAGGTCCTTTGCTGTTGTTCTGGGATTGATTTGTACTTTTCGCACCTAAGTACGTTAATCTCTAGGAGACAGATAGCGTCTCCTTCCTGAGCGGTATGACGGCTGCGTGGTCCCATGGTGTTTATACTTGCGAACTATTGTTTGTACAGATGAACCTGCTACCTTCAGGCATTTGTAAATTGCTCTCAAATATGAAACAGACTTGTGGAGGTCTACAATTTTTATTCTGAGGTCTTGGCTAATTTCTTTTGATTTTCCCATGACGTCAAGCAAAGAGGCACTGAGTTTGAAGCTAGGCCTTGAAATACATCCACAGGTACACCTCCAATTGACATAAATTATGTCAATTAGCCTATCAGAAGCTTCTAAAGCCACAACATCATTTTCTGGAATTTTCCAAGCTGTTCAAAGACACAGTCAACTTAGTGTATTTAAACTTCTGACCCATTGAAATTGTGATACAGTGAATTATAAGTGAAATAATCTATCTGTAAACAATTGTTGGAAAAATTACTTGTGTCATGCACAAAATAGATGTTCTAACTGACTTGCCAAAACTATAGTTTGTTAACAAGAACTTTGTGGAGTGGTTGAAAAAAAGTTTTAATGACTCCAACCTAAGTGTATGTAAACGTCTGACTTGAACTGTATCTGACCAAATTATGAAAGACAAGCATTGTAATTTTGAATTCCATGAAGTAAGTGTGGAAGAGTTGAAAAAAGGATTGTTGTCTATCAACAATAACAAGCCACCAGGGTCTGACAACTGGGATGGAAAATTACTCAGGATAATAGTGGATGATATTGCCACTCCTATTTGCCACTCCTTATTCAATTTAAGCCTACTAGAAAATGTGTGCCCTCAGGCCTGGAGGGAAGCAAAAGTTATTCCCCTACCTAAGGATAGTAAAGCCCCTTTACTGGCTCAAATAGCCGACCAATCAGACTGTTACCATCCCCTTGGAAACTTTTGGAAAAAAGTGTTTGACCAGATACACAGTTATTTTACAATAAACAAATTGACAACAGACTTTCAGCACGCTTATAGGGAGGGTCATTCAACAAACATAGCACTTACACAAATGGCTGAGAGAAATTGATGATAAAAAGATTGTGGTGACTGTTTTTACTCGACTTCAGTGCGGATTTTAACATTATCGATCATAGTCTGTTTCTGGAAAAACGTATGTGTTATGGCTTCACACCCCGTGCTATATTGTGGATAAAGAGTTATCTGTCTAACAGAACACAGAGGGTGTTCTTTAACGGAAGCCTCTCCAACAAAATCCACGTAGAATCAGGAATTCCCCAGGTCAGCTGTCTAGGCCCCTTGCTTTTTTCAATCTTTACTAAAGACATGAGTAAAACCTATGTATGCGGATGACTCGACACAGCGACTGAAATGACTGCAATACTAAACAAGGAGCTGTAGTTAGTTTGGGATGGGTGGCAAGGAATAAATTAGTCCTAAATATGGGACAAATTATTCACTGAACTCTAAACCAAGTCTTGTAATGAATTATGTGGTAATTGAGCAAGATTTTAATTAATTAATTCATTTTTACCCATTTTTCTCCCCAATTGGTAGTAATTACAGTCTTGTCTCATCACTCCGAAACACAACCCATCCTAGCCACACTGCTTCTTGACACAAAGCACAAGCCAAACCAGAAGCCAGCCGCACCAATGTGTCGGAGGAAACACCGTACACCTAGTGACCTGGTCAGTGTGCACTGCGCCCAGGCCCGCCACAGGAGTCGCTAGTGCGTAATGAGACAAGGATATCCCTGCCAGCCAAACCCTCCCTAACCCGGATGACGCTGGGCCAATTGTGCGTCGCCCCATGGACCTCCCGGTCGCAGCCGGCTATGATAGAGCCTGGGCTCAAACCCAGAATCTCTGGTGGCACAGCCTTAGACCACTGCGCCAACCGGGAGGCTGTAATTGAGCAAGTTGAGGAGACTAAACTGTCCTGTATTGAAAACTGTCATGGTCAAAACATATTGGTACAGCAGTTGCTAGGATGGGGAGAAGTCTGTCCATAATAAAGCACTGCTCTGCATTCTTAACAGCACTATCAACAAGGCAGGTACTACAGGCCCTAGATTTGTGTCACCTGGACTACTGGTTAACAAAATATTTTATTGAAACAAAGTGTGTACAGAGAGTCAGTAGGTACAGTTTCACAAAGAGGGACTTAAGAAAATTGCAATTGGCTCAAAAAAGGGTAGCACTGCTAGCCCTTGGATGTACACGGAGAGCTAACATTAATATGTATTGATTTCATCACTACTTGTATTTGTGCGAGGTATTGACATGTTGAATGCACGAGCTGTCTATTTGAACTGCTGGCACAAGGCTCGGACACCCATGCATACCCCACAAGACCAGAGGTCTCTCCACAGTCCCCAAATCCAGAACAGACTATGGGAGGCACACAGTACTACATAAAGCCATGACTACATGGAACTCTATTCCACATCAAGTAACTCGTGCGAGCAGTAAAATTAGATTTTAAAAATAGATAAGACACCTTATGGAACAGCGGGACTGTGAAGCAACACAAACATAGGCACAGACACATGCATACAAACACACGATAACATACGCAGTATAGACACACATACACATGGATTTTGTTGTTATGTGGTAGTACAGTAGGGGTTTGAGGGCACTTAATATGTTGTGAATGTATTGTAATGTTTTAAAAATTGTACTACTGCCTTAATGTTGCTGGACACCAGGAAGAGTAGCTGCTGCCTTGGCAAATACAAAGCTGTGCCCCTCCCTACTGTGTTTTCCAGGGCAGCCAAAATGTTCCTGACTCGTTCGCTGGAGATGCGTCAACATCTGTTGGCCAGATCACCTTGAATGTGCCCAGTCCCTCAACTCCCTGACGTCCAGAACCTGCTTGTACAAAGCCTTCTCCAGGTTCCTGTGGACAACACAATCATCTCTGTCAGGATTATACCATACTAATTATGCTAATAGAATTGACACTGAGTGTACAAAGCATGAAGAACACAGTCCTAATATTGAGATGTCTCTCCCCCCCCCGCCATTTTGCCCTCAGAACGGCCTGGACTTTACAAGGTGTCGAAAGCATCCCACAGGGATGCTGGCCCATGTTGTCTCCAATGCTTCCCACAATTGTGTCAAGTTGGCTGGATGTGCTTTGGGTGGTGGACAATTCTTGATAAACACGGGAAGCGGTTGTTGAAAACCTAGCAGAGTTGCAGTTCTTGACACAAACCGGTGCGCCTTGCACCTACTACCATACCCCGATCAAAGGCACTTACATATTTTGTCTTGCCCATTCACCCTCTGAATGGCACACATCATTGTGTAAGAAAATTAAGGGAGTACCATAAACTATAATCAACTGGCTAATAAATACTTTATTGAAACAAAGTGTGGAAACAGAGTTAGTCGGTACAGTTTCAGCAGAGAAAGCTTCAGTTATATCAGTTTAAACAGCTGAGAGTAGCACTGGTCCATTATTTTTTTTGTTGTTTTACCTTTAACTAGGCAAGTCAGTTAAGAACAAATTCTTATTTTCAATGACTGCCTAGGAACAGTGGGTTAACTGCCTTGTTCAGGGGCAGAACGACAGATTTGTACAGCTCGGGGATTTAAACTTGCAACCTTTCGGATACTAGTCCAATGCTCTAACCACTAGGCTACTCCGCCGCCCCATAGCGCCACAACATTTAGCAGAGGCCACTCGTTATCGCACTACGGACCAGAGCTAGACATGGAACAGATACATTTAAGGCAGGTTTGTCATGCAGAGAAACATTAGACCTCATTCAAAATGTTTTAGAAGAAAGGATGTAATGCATTAACAATTTAATTCATTAGCATTCCATACAGTAGTAATAGTTGGTCCGAGACTATCCATAACAGCAATTACTTATCCAACGCCGAGTATTACAACAGTATTTCCTCTCGGCCAACAAGCATAATGAATTACATAGCTTACATCTGTACGTACCTGGTCCATTACATCAAGCAAAAGTTCATTTAAGATAATTACATACACTTCAGCGTCCAGTTTGTGCTCTCCGATGCTGAAATTCGAATTGAATTTCAACAGTTATATGCTTCCATATTGAACAGGCTTACACTAGTAAATTTACAGCCTTGGGGAATATGAAGATCATAAACAGCAGCACTTGAGTTCATTTACCATGCATTGCATTCCCTTTCATGTCAAAGGAGCAGAAGTACATGCATTAAGTCGTATTGATACTGTAGTACGTATAGTGGGTATTAAAAATCGTGCTTGATTTAAGAACATGGAGATGCAAAGCTCCATTGCAGGGGGTATACTGTACGGTGTCAATGCTCCGTTATCTAAAAAAGGGTGGTAAGTTCACTGCAATGTTGCGGAGATACGCGGATGCACGACGACGATGATGATGGTCGTCTGATAGTTGAGGTGTCTTCCTGGTCCCGGTTACATCTTTCTCATCTGGGCCATCAGCTCTTCTAGACTCTGTTCTGTTTCCTCCACCGTCTCCCCTCCTGACGCCCCGGTCTCCTGGAAAAGGAGAACATTATTAGTTCATTATTAGTTCAAACTGGCTTGAGATGCTGGCTTGAGATGCCTCCTTGAGGTTGTACCGGTTACTTCCACTGGCCCAGAAATAGTGACTTAGCTTGTTTGTACCATACAGAGTAGCTTATAACAAACTTTGCCTACTTAGTCATCACAGGAGGCTGATAATAATGGCCGGAACGGAAATCATGTGTTTGATACCATTCCACCTAATCCGCTCCAGTCATTACCGCGAGCCAGTGCTCCCCAATTAAGGTGCCACCAATCTCCTGTGATAGGCATTATGACCCTCAAGGGGCGATGCATTGTCTGCGTTCATCAAAAAAACAAAAATAATATCATAGTATTTTTTATGAGGTTTGTATGGTACTGACCTTCTCAGGGATGGTGTAGGCCACAGTGATGCCTTCTGGGAGGTCGGGGACGGGGCCTGAAGCCGCATGGAGTTCCTCTTCTGTCTGCTCCGACACCAGCTCAATACCTGACAGAGCAACATAGGTCAGTAATGGTCCCTAGACAGGATCACTTGCTATGGACAATACATTGAGGCAATATCAACGCTCCAGCTACACTCACCCCAGTCGTTCTCCTCGTGAACCACTTCCTCCTCCACCACCTTCTCTACAACCTTTTTTGGTCGCTCTGCCTCTTTCTTCTGTGGACCACAAAGCACGCACACCACTGAATTACAACTGTACCCGGTCCTGTACACACCCCAGGTCATGATGGGTGTTGTAACTTTAATGTGTTACAGAGTTAATGTTTAAGTTAATTCATTGAGCTGTATCTAAAGATATTTCTTTACAGTTATTTACATATGTAATTGTATTGGTTAGTATTGAATTACGCTTTTGACTGCAAGTTCCAGAATGCCTTGCGACAGGAATGAGAGAGAACGCGTCAGTTATGTGCAGGTGCAAGGTGATTCTGGAACTTGGCAGTCAAAAGCATAATTCAATACTGTTCAGTTCCACAATCAAGTTCAAACAAACTGTCCTCTTTAGCTGATAGCAATTCCAACAATGTACTGAAGTGATCGGTATCCGGATTTGACTGGGCTATTTCCACGTCAATCTGATTCAAAATCCTCGTTGTGGCGCCTCGAATGGTACCCCGCTTTCGTCTCATTCTTTCTGCTTCATGCCGACGTTTCTCCTCAGCCATTTCAGCCGCTTCTTCGTCGCAGCTCATATCCCGGGACTCGGCACCAAATTTGAGATTAACTGTCTTCAAAGTAATGACTCGGGACGTCGTGCTTGATATGAAAGCTTATTTTTAGTAATAATACTTGTTCACGTTACATTTAACAACTTTAGATTCTACAGAGCAATGCAGGTAAGATGCTAGCGGAAAGGTCAGCTTAATCACTTTGCACCTGCACATAACTGTCCCGTTATCTCTCTCATTCCTGTCGCAAGGCATTCTGGAACTTGCAGTCAAAAGCGTAATTCAATACTAACCAATACAATTACATATGTAAATAACTGTAAAGAAATATAATATGAAGTAGAGAGACAGAAAGAAAAAGGAGGAAAGGGCCTCCTTGGTCAGTCACCTTATAGTCGTCCTGCTGTTTCCTGCAGTAGCGGTCATCACATGTGGGGTTGGCCTTCATGGCCATAGTGGGGAAGAAGTCCTGCATGGCGTTGTAGCCCAGGTAATGGCTGACTGTGCCAAACTTCAAAAGGTACCTGAGGACCATGAACCACTGTTAGGATATCTTCATAGGCAACCCCGTTATGGGTCTTTGTGTTGGGCTATGATCAGGGTCGTATTCATTAGGCCACACCGTCGCAAAATGCTTCTCGACAGAAAACAAAGTGTTTTCAAAGTGTTGCCTTTTGATTGGACAAGTTCCGATAGTGCCTCTGTTTCAGTCTGTTTTCTTCCATGTGGGGCCTAATGAATATGACCCAGGTCCCATTTACAAGCAAATGTAACCCAGATCTTACTTGAGGACGTTTTGGACCAGGATCCCTGCCACCACACCCATGGTGGTGGGTAGGCTGGCAGCACACACCCCCTCCCTCTTCAGGGTCTTCTCATCAATGTTGGCCGCCACCACCAGGGGAGGAGCACACTGTCACAGGGACAATCAAAGCTTGTGTTTGCAACGTGCCATCCGTTTCAATGAAAGGGACTGTCCGGTACTTTTGTATACTTTTCGGTAGTTCTGAAAGTAGTGCCCACGAGCCAAAAGTGCAGATGTGTGCGCCACGTCATTGCTCTCGCTCTGCTGGGTGTGATACTTGCTAGCTGTCACTCAAATGGTGAGGGGGTGAATCTCATTGGCTGGGGGGTGTAGGGAGAAATAGCAAAGCTTTGAAAAAACAATTGCTTTCAAACTGGGGTTGCGTGGCTAATTGAGGTAAAACATGAACTAGACATCGACACATCCAGCCCAAAGCAGAAGGTTTAAAAGAGACTTAGTAGTCGCCAAAGTACCAGAGCATGTCTTTAAGTAGAACAGTGATATTGCAAATGGTACCCTTTTTCCTATATAGTGCCCTACTTTTAACAAGAACCATAATTGTTTTGCCCTGGACATAAATAGGGAAAAGGGTGCCATTTGGGACCCATCCTAAGTGTGTGATGTGACGTACTGCGAAGCAGGCCGTCTCCCCCGGGATGATGAGCTGGATGTGTCCAGACACAGCGTTCTCACTCACACCCGACTCCATCCAGATCTGACCCAGCTCGTTACACGCCTAGGAACGAGAAAATGACCAACATACATCATCTGATCTTCAACTCAATACTGTATGTTTTATTGTCAGGGAATGAGGGAGATATATATATTTTAGTACTGACTGCGTTGATGGCCATCCGGGCCTCAAAGTTGTCCACACAACTTAGAATCAGGTCTACGGCCTTTCCTTCCTGAAGCGCCCCATAACTGAGACAACACAGAGTACTTAGAAACAGAATGACCATGTGGCGATCACGTGGACATTTCAGAAGTTATGTGTTATGGTAGATCTTGAAAGTTGAACAAAAACAACCCCGCCTTCTAGATTTATTGGTGTGATCTGTATGTGTTTTCTTCAGTTGTCCTCATCACGTAAAGTAAAGCATCCAATGTCATACTGTAATGCAATTAGTTTATTTTTTAAATCAACTTGAAAGTCAGAGAACTGAGAGGCAACACTGTCATGCTGTATGGGACAGCACAGTGGAGCAATTCAATACTGAAAATGCTCTGCAGAAATGACCACAAAAGCAGTATTATTACTGCACTTATGTGATAGGGAGAGGACACAAGTTCTCACCTTATGCGATCCATGAAATGTGCGAAATGTTCCATGGTGGTGATGTTGTAGTTGTGGGTCTCAAACTGCACGTCTGGGTTGATATTCCTGTTTGACAGAACGTAAAAACATGTAAGCACCTTATCGTGACGTTACATAATATAAATCAGACCAGTGGTACGTTTTGCAGGACACAATGTTGTGGTATGTTCAGATGTAAATATATGACGCAGGACCAACATCTCTGACATGTAGAATGAGGATTTATGTTGATGACATTTTTATTCTGGCAAACGTTCCACAACTGAACGTGGCCCCCTCAGGTCACTACTGTACCTGAGTGTGTGTTCAGCTGCCTCTACTTTGCTGAGGCCGGCCTGGTGAGGCTGGAAGAACAGCCTGTTCATATTGGCCAGCTCCACTTTGTCATAGTCAAACAGGATGAGCTGTGCAAAGAGATGATGGCAACAAGGCAGAATGACTCGGTGTACGTTGTTGCATTGGTGGACGTTGTCCATCGGAAACGATATAAAGATATGTTGATTGAGTAACGTGAAGTTTGTATTACCTTACCAATGCCACATCTTGTGAGCATTTCTGCAGTCACACTTCCAACTCCTCCAACACCCACCACAGCTACAGTGAACGTCCTGATTTTCTGTTTAACAGTAGAATATAAATAAACGCATGCCCATTTTGTCATATTAGATCGGTGTAGGGTTTTAAAATTCCAGAATTTCAGGATTCCTCCAATAGGGATTTATAGAAAGCCTCAGAATATTGGGGACATTGTGCAACCTTCGATGCGTATCGGATAACAATATAACATACGATTGTATCTTACCTCGTAATCTTCAACAATGCCCATTCGCTTCAAAGCCATCAGACGACTGCAAGGTAAGAACGCGAGGTAAGCAGTTTACACCATATGCCGGTATGTGGCCCTTATTTCTGGGGTGTCAACCATATCATGTACTCTCTTATGTATTCATGATCACAAATGACTCAATTTGCGGCAGTTAGATTTCGACAGCTAGATATACCTGTAAGGGTTTGAATCCACTACTTCTGCACTCATTTTGTCGATCCTTGGTCTGTGATGAGGTTGGTTGTTGTCGGCAGCTTCCTCGGCACACATCGCCGTACATCGCTTTTGCTTACACTTGATCAACTCATTCTCAAGCTCCCTCACTCGCAGCTTCAGCTCTTCGATTGAGGTCATGTTTCTATAAAAATAATAAGCCACACTACTCCGTTGTTCAAGTGTAAAATGCCTGGATTGAAAAGCCTTGACAATCACATAAAGGCCACAAGCGACGGGCTAGTACACGTCTACACAGTTCGAATCAACTGGCAACCCGAGTTTCTGTAAATACAGTCCGGGCAGAAACAAGCTGCGTTGAGTAAAAAAAAAAAAAAAGTCCTATAAATACATGATCTCTACGGCATCTAAAAATTCGACCATCGGTCAGTACGTGCCATCAGCAAATCTGTGCATTTACCGATCTGTGAGATGAGCTCAGTCACTCTTTTTTAGCGACGTTTTACAGAAAACTGCGGATTGCGCAAAGTTTGATCTGCAAAACACTGACTCTCACCTCCGTTGACCAAAACGAAACCATTCGACTTTCCATATTGTACGAGATTAGCTAATTCGTTCAATTTTACGACTTTGACAAATAATTAATCCACACTGAAATATGGAAGACCAAACTGCAACTCCTGTTCGGGAGCAGCACAGGTTCAACACGGTCAATCTTCAGCGATATCTGGCTGGAAAGACACGAGGTGTGTCCAACAACGACAGGTTCACTGTCAGACAATACAGGTATGCTCACCTTTTATCTGAAGTGTTCCAGTTCCATAGAAATGAGCATACTTCGTAAAATGGAGTGAATCACTGTCCATGCCTTCCGTGTCTGATCATTCCAGTGCTGGACAATCCAACCCCACCTTCCTTATCCAGACCCCTTCTGACAGTTATGTCCTGAGAAAGAAACCGCCGGGTATGCTTCTGCCAGGGGCTCACAAGGTAGTTATGATGCAAAACCTTCTCAATAATTAGATATCTGGATAAGAGCGTCTGCTAAATGACTTAAATGTAAATGTAGATAAATAATGAGCAAGAACAGTAGTAAAAGGCACTGTGCTCTTTGACACAGTATTAGTTGTTTTAGCGGTATTATTTCTCTCCAGTAGAGGAAGACAAAGTTTAACGTTACAAGTACAGTGAAATGCCTTGCAAGGTCTAAACCCAACACAATATCAATGTAGTACTAAAAAAACAGCATAAGGTAGAACAAAACACACGAGAAATAAAAACAAGTGAAACACGAGAAAGTAAGAAGCTATATACAGGGACCATATTTCCAATGTGCAGGGATAGGCTACTTGAGTGGTAGAGGTAGATCTGGATAGGAGTAAGGTGACTAGGCATCAGTGGTGGAGAAAATACCCAATTCTCATAATCTAGTAAAAGTGAAGATACCTTAATAGAAAATGACTCAAGTAAAAGTGAAAATCATCCAGTAAAATTCTAAAAATATTTGGTTTTAAATATACTTAAGTATCAAAAGTAAATATATTTGCTAAAATATACTTAAGTATTAAAAGTAAAAGTATAAATAATTTCAAATTCCATATATAAAGCAAACCAGACGGCACTATTTTATTTTTTCCTTTTTTTAACGTATAGCCAGGGGCACACTTAAAACACTGAGACATAATTTACAAATGAAGCAGACCAGATGCAGTAGAGATGACCAGGGATGTTCTCTTGATAAGTGTGTGAATTGGACCATTTTAAGCTTTCAAAATGTAACGAGTACTTTTGGGTGTCAGGGAAAATGTATGGAGGTATGGAGTAAAATGTTTATTATTTTCTTTAGGAATGTAGTGAAGTAAAAGTTGTAAAAAAATATATATAAATAGTAAAGTACAGATACTCAAAGAAAATGACTTATTAGTACTTGAAAGTATTTTTACTTAAGTACTTTACACCACTGCTAGGCATCAGGATAAATATGTGTGTTAGTGTGCGTATATGTATGTAAAGTCCTGTGAGTGTGCATGGAGACAGTGCAAAAATAAATATGTAAATACAAGGGTTAACGCAGATCATCCGTGTAGCAATTTTGTTAGCTATTTTAGCAGTCTTATGGCTTGGGGATAGAATCTGTTCAGGAGCCTGTTGGTGTCAGACTTGATGCACGGGTACTGCTTGCCGTGCGGAAGCAGAGAGAACAGTCTATAGCTCGGGTCCCTGGAGTGTTTAACATTTAAAAAAATATATATAATAATATGAACCCCTCCACCACCCCCCTTCTTCTTCTTCGGACAAATATCTTAGTTTTTATAGCTTTTTTGCTGTTTTTTTTTTTTACAGTTTTGTCAATGCTTGAAATAGACTAGAGAATGTAGTAATAATACCCCAACAAATTGCTTTTGATTGTGTACATTATGTAATGTATGCATTACTTTTATTTATTTGGAAGCATTGACATTTGTGACAGCCCGTCCCAACCGAGGCTTATGTCGAAAAATCCTGACAGTTTATTTTTTATTTTTATTACAAACATTTAGTTTCAGAGTGCCAAAATGGCATATCATACACTGTGTGCATGTGAAAGTATGCTGCTTTAAAAGTTGATCCATTTGTTATCCCACTTAGGAGACAAGTAAAATAAAAAAATGTCCTTGAAAGATTGCTAGAGAGCTCTACTTTGTTTACGCCCCCATTCAGCATCTCATATAAACGCATGGTATATCCCTCCGCTTAGCTCAGCCAATCATGGCTAGCCAGGAAGGATCCTGCCTTTCTCCCTATATAGACATGGCAGCACTGCTTCTAGCACCTAAGCAACTTTGCATAGTTTTTTTTGTTTGTTTGTGTGTTATTGTTTCTTACATTATTAGCCCAAAACATTTTGTGTTATTACATTTAAAAAAATACAATAATAATCATAATTTAGAAAAATTTAAAAAATGCATTTCGCTACACTTAAAATATAATCTGCTAAATGTGTCTGTGACCAATAACATTTGATTTGATTTAAAGCTCAGTGCGTTCTCCTTGGCTAAACTAAGCTCGTCATTTAACATTTGTATTGATATTTACGGATCCCATACAAGTTTGCAATTAAGGCACATGAAAGTTCACATGTTCAAGAAAGCATTTCTGCAAAATGGCCCTACTGTGAAGTAGAAACTAGCGTCACACCCCCCCCCCCGTTGGGCTGTCGGATCACATTTTCTGTTTTCTGTGTGCGAGGTGGACAGGGAGTATCGAGTGCAGAAGGCCCTGTTCTCTGCTGGGTTCCCAGTTCCCCAGCCACTGCTACACTGCACTGACGCAGAGGTGATCGGAACCGAGTTCTACCTGATGGAGCATGTACAGGTAGGTCAATGCTGCTCAGCGCACAAACTTGTGTGAGCCTTTAAAATGCACCGTTGAGCTGTAGTAGGACTTACACACAAACTCTCCCTCTGTTATGTCCGGTTGATGAGCGCGGTATTACGTTTTGTATATCGTTTGGTTAGATATCATTGTGTTCCCCTCTCTGTGGTGTAGGGGCGTATATTCCAGGACCTGAGGCTCCCAGGGGTGAGTGTAGCGGAGAGGGCAGCCTTGTATGTGTCTGCAGTGGAGGTTCTGGCCCGTCTTCACTCCCTGGACCTAACCACCATGGACCTAGAGGGGTACGGGAGAGGGCCTGGCTACTGCAAGAGACAGGTAGAAGATAGATATCCTTTATTCCCGTTCCATTTTTATTCCACCCCCCTTTCTATTACCATTTGTATCCCACATTGGTCTTAAAATATCATTTTCACTTTGACCGTTTATTACCCAAAAGGTGTCTACCTGGACAAAGCAATACAGAGCAGCTGCCCACAAAGAAATTCCCGTCATGGATAAGCTCTCTGATTGGCTGTTGAGCAACCTGCCCACCAATGACAATGAAGTGGCCCTTGTCCATGGGGACTTTCGGGTGGACAACCTGATTTTCCATCCTACTGAGGTTGAAACATGGCTTGAAGCTTACATTAAACAGTAATAATACTGTAAAACATATTAGCATTTTTATAGCACTTTTCCTGAAGTGTTTTTCATTGTATATGAGACTAATGTTGTAGAGGAAGTGGATGACTGAAGTGTGCATATCTAATAGACAAATGTTATCTTTCTCTCTAGGCTCGTGTGGTGGCTGTGTTGGACTGGGAGCTCTCCACCACGGGCCAGCCAATGGCAGACCTGGCCTACTTCCTGATGCCCAACTATTTGCCCAGCGGCCTCAGCCTGCTCAGCTGCATGGGCAGCCTCAGGGGTGTGGAAGGTATGACCTCTGAGTTCTTATATCTGACACAGATCAAGGATCAGTTTACAAGCTCTAAACCCTAAATTAAACCATTAAGCATGAACGCAACGTAATCCTACTCTGTTCTCTACAGCTTGGATTTTATGGGGCCTGATTTGATTTTCATCTGTGTAATGCTATTGATGAACTTTCTCTATTTATTTCCAAATGGCCAGGTATACCTTCTCCTGAGGACCTGATCTCCATCTACTGCCGGTGCCGAGAGATCCCAACTGCTCTGCATCAGCTCAACTTCTACCTGGCCCTGTCGGTCTTTAAGATGGCAGGGATCGCTCAGGTTTGGCTCACACTCTCTCGTTCTCTCTCGTTCTCTCTCGTTCTCTCTCGTTCTCTCTCGTTCTCTCTCGTTCTCTCTCGTTCACTCTCGTTCACTCTCGTTCACTCTCGTTCACTCTCGTTCTCTCTCGTTCTCTCTCGTTCTCTCTCGTTCTCTCTCGTTCTCTCTCGTTCACTCTCGTTCACTCTCGTTCACTCTCGTTCACTCACTCACTCACTCACTCACTCACTCACTCACCACTCACTCACTCACTCACTCACTCACTCACTCACTCACTCACTCACTCACAATATGATAATATAAGATCAGTAGTAATAAAAGTAAAGATACCTAAATATAAAATAACTCAAGTAAAAGTGAAAGTCAGCCAGTAAAATACTACTTGAGTAAAAGTCTAGAAGTATTTGGTTTTAAATATACTTAAAACCTCTTAAAGATCAGCCCCTTTTTTTCAATTTTCACCTAAAATGACATACCCAAATCTAACTGCCTGTAGCTCATGCCCTGAAGCAAGGATATGCATATTCTTGGTACCATTTGAAAGGAAACACTTTGAAGTTTATGGAAATGTGAAAGGAATGTAGTAGAATGTAATACAATAGATTTGGTAAAAGATAATACAAAGAGAGAAAAAAGGGCCATAATGTATTATTCCATCCCAGGCACAATTTAGATTTTGGCCAGTAGATGGCATCAGTGTATGTGTAAAGTTTTAGACTGATCCAATGAACTAATGCATTTCTGTTAAAAGTTTTGAATCAAAACTGCCCAAATGTGCCTAATTTGTTTATTCAAAATTGTGCACTCCACAAATAATAGCATGGTATGTTTTCACTGTAATCACTACTGTAAATTGGACAGTGCAGTTAGATTAACAGGAATTTAAGCTTTCTGCTAATATCAGATATGTCTATGTCTTGGGAAATTCTCTTGTTACTTAAAACTTCTTCCGGATCGGTGTCCCTTCCACGGGGCGGTTTAGCTAACGTAGACTGATGCGATTAGGGTGAGGTTGTAAGTATCAAAAGTAAATGTAGCCTGTCAACTATGTGTCTGTCTATCCCTGTTCTCTCCTCTCTGCACAGACCATACAAACACTCCACACCGCGTGGCCGCTGCCACCCTAATCTGGTGGTCCCAGCGCGCACGACCCACGTGGAGTTCCAGGTCTCCGGTAGCCTCTGGAACTGCCGATCTGCAGCCAACAAGGCAGAGTTCATCTCAGCCTATGCCTCCCTCCAGTCCCTCGACTTCTTGGCACTGACAGAAACATGGATCACCACAGATAACACTGCTACTCCTACTGCTCTCTCTTCGTCCGCCCACGTGTTCTCGCACACCCCGAGAGCTTCTGGTCAGCGGGGTGGTGGCATAGGGATCCTTATCTCTCCCATGTGGTCATTCTCTCTTTCTCCCCTTACCCATCTGTCTATCGCCTCCTTTGAATTTCATGCTGTCACAGTTACCAGCCCTTTCAAGCTTAACATCCTTATAATTTATCGCCCTCCAGGTCCCCTCGGAGAGTTCATCAATGAGCTTGATGCCTTGATAAGCTCCTTTCCTGAGGACGGCTCACCTCTCACAGTTCTGGGCGACTTTAACCTCCCCACGTCTACCTTTGACTCATTCCTCTCTGCCTCCTTCTTTCCACTCCTCTCCTCTTTTGACCTCACCCTCTCACCTTCCCCCCTACTCACAAGGCAGGCAATACGCTCGACCTCATCTTTACTAGATGCTGTTCTTCCACTAACCTCATTGCAACTCCCCTCCAAGTCTCCGACCACTACCTTGTATCCTTTTCCCTCTCGCTCTCATCCAACACTTCCCACACTGCCCCTACTCGGATGGTATCGCGCCGTCCCAACCTTCGCTCTCTCCCCCGCTACTCTCTCCTCTTCCATCCTATCATCTCTTCCCTCTGCTCAAACCTTCTCCAACCTATCTCCTGATTCTGCCTCCTCAACCCTCCTCTCCTCCCTTTCTGCATCCTTTGACTCTCTATGTCCCCTATCTTCCAGGCCGGCTCGGTCCTCCCCTCCCGCTCCGTGGCTTGACGACTCAATGCGAGCTCACAGAACAGGGCTCCGGAAGGCCGAGCGGAAATGGAGGAAAACTCGCCTCCCTGCGGACCTGGCATCCTTTCACTCCCTCCTCTCTACATTTTCCTCCTCTGTCTCTGCTGCTAAAGCCACTTTCTACCACTCTAAATTCCAAGCATCTGCCTCTAACCCTAGGAAGCTCTTTGCCACATTCTCCTCCCTCCTGAATCCTCCTCCCCCTCCCCCCCCTCCTCCCTCTCTGCAGATGACTTCGTCAACCATTTTGAAAAGAAGATCGACGACATCCGATCCTCGTTTGCTAAGTCAAACAACACCGCTGGTTTTGCTCACACTGCCCTACCCTGTGCTCTGACCTCTTTCTCCCCTCTCTCTCCAGATGAAATCTCGCGTCTTGTGACGGCCGGCCGCCCAACAACCTGCCCGCTCGACCCTATCCCCTCCTCTCTTCTCCAGACCATTTCCGGAGACCTTCTCCCTTGCCTCACCTCGCTCATCAACTTATCCCTGACCGCTGGCTACGTCCCTTCCGTCTTCAAGAGAGCGAGAGTTGCACCCCTTCTGAAAAAACCTACACTCGATCCCTCCGATGTCAACAACTACAGGCCAGTATCCCTTCTTTCTTTTCTCTCCAAAACTCTTGAACGTGCCGTCCTTGGTCAGCTCTCCCGCTATCTCTCTCAGAATGACCTTCTTGATCCAAATCAGTCAGGTTTCAAGACTAGTCATTCAACTGAGACTGCTCTTCTCTGTATCACGGAGGCGCTCCGCACCGCTAAAGCTAACTCTCTCTCCTCTGCTCTCATCCTTCTAGACCTATCGGCTGCCTTCGATACTGTGAACCATCAGATCCTCCTCTCCACCCTCTCCGAGTTGGGCATCTCCGGCGCGGCCCACGCTTGGATTGCGTCCTACCTGACAGGTCGCTCCTACCAGGTGGCGTGGCGAGAATCTGTCTCCTCACCACGCGCTCTCACCACTGGTGTCCCCCAGGGCTCTGTTCTAGGCCCTCTCCTATTCTCGCTATACACCAAGTCACTTGGCTCTGTCATAACCTCACATGGTCTCTCCTATCATTGCTATGCAGACGACACACAATTAATCTTCTCCTTTCCCCCTTCTGATGACCAGGTGGCGAATCGCATCTCTGCATGTCTGGCAGACATATCAGTGTGGATGACGGATCACCACCTCAAGCTGAACTTCGGCAAGACGTAGCTGCTCTTCCTCCCGGGGAAGGACTGCCCGTTCCATGATCTCGCCATCACGGTTGACAACTCCATTGTGTCCTCCTCCCAGAGCGCTAAGAACCTTGGCGTGATCCTGGACAACAAACTGTCGTTCTCAACTAACATCAAGGCGGTGGCCCGTTCCTGTAGGTTCATGCTCTACAACATCCGCAGAGTACGACCCTGCCTCACACAGGAAGCGGCGCAGGTCCTAATCCAGGCACTTGTCATCTCCCGTCTGGATTACTGCAACTCGCTGTTGGCTGGGCTCCCTGCCTGTGCCATTAAACCCCTACAACTCATCCAGAACGCCGCAGCCCGTCTAGTGTTCAACCTTCCCAAGTTCTCTCACGTCACCCCGCTCCTCCGCTCTCTCCACTGGCTTCCAGTTGAAGCTCGCATCCGCTACAAGACCATGGTGCTTGCCTACGGAGCTGTGAGGGGAACGGCACCTCAGTACCTCCAGGCTCTGATCAGGCCCTACACCCAAATAAGGGCACTGCGTTCATCCACCTCTGGCCTGCTCGCCTCCCTACCACTGAGGAAGTACAGTTCCCGCTCAGCTTAGTCAAAACTGTTCGCTGCTCTGGCTCCCCAATGGTGGAACAAACTCCCTCATGACGCCAGGACAGCGGAGTCAATCACCACCTTCCGGAGACACCTGAAACCCCACCTCTTTAAGGAATACCTAGGATAGGATAAAGTAATCCTTCTCACCCCCCTTAAAATATTTAGATGCACTATTGTAAAGTGGTTGTTCCACTGGATGTCATAAGGTGAATGCACCAATTTGTAAGTCGCTCTGGATAAGAGCGTCTGCTAAATGACTTAAATGTAAATGTAAATGTAAATGTAATTGCTAAAATATGCTTAAATACCAAAGTAAAAATATAAATAATTTGAAATTCCTTCTATTAAGCAAAACACACAGCACTATTTTCTTGTTTTAAAAACAAAATAATTATGGATAGCCAAGTGCACAATCAGACATCTCTACAAATGAATCATTTGTGTTTAGTCAGTCCGCCAGATCAGAGGCAGTAGGGATGACCAGGGATGTTTGCTGGATAATTGTGTGAATTTGACAATTTTCCTGTCCTGCTAAGCATTCAACATGTAATGAGAACTTTTGGGTGTCAGGGAAATGTATGGAGTAAAAAGTACATTATTTTCTTTAGGAATCTGGTGAAGTAAAAGTAAAAATGGTCAAAAATATAAATAGTAAAGTACAGATACCCCCCAAAATTAGTACTTGAAAGTATTTTTACTTAAGTACTTTACACCACTGGATAGGATGCACCTTTTCACTAATGGCATATGATGGCCATTGAAATGCCAGATGGACTGGTGTAAATGAAGGAACACACACACACACACACACACACACACACACACACACACACACACACACACACACACACACACACACACACACACACACACACACACACACACACACACAGTGTAGCTGTTTTTTGATGCTCTCTCTCTCTGTATCGCTCAACTTGTCATCTCTTTGGCACTGTTTGGCTGAAGAGGCAGCTAATGAGCTCAAACTATTCCCAGGTCCACATTCTCATCTCATCAAGTCACACACACACACACACACACACACTTTGTCTGATCTGCTTTCATTATCTTTATTCTGTACCTGAACACGGCAAACCAAAGCAGACTCCTGTGTTATGATCTATACAAATCATTATTTTTCATCAATCAGCTTTCATCTGTCTTTGACTCCATTTTGCCTCTTTCTTACTGATAATGCTATCTTACTGATAATGCTTTCTTACTGATAATGCTATCTTACTGATAATGCTATCTTATTGATAATGCTATCTTACTGATAATGCTATCTTACTGATAATGCTATCTTACTGATAATGCTTTCCTACTGACAATGCTTTCTTACTGACAATGCTTTCTTACTGATAATGCTATCTTACTGATAATGCTATCTTACTAATAATGCTATCTTACTTATAAGAGGACTTCCTAGGACTGAGATATTTCTCTAAACTGTCTCTGCTCACAGAAGATCTTGTCTCTGTGTGTCTGTAACCCCTTCCCCTCTCTCTCTCTCTCTCTCTCTCTCTCTCTCTCTCTCTCTCTCTCTGTTATAGGGGATCTATGCGCGCCACCTCTTGGGCAATGCCAGTGCTCCCAATGCTGCCCAGTTTGGCCAGAGTGTGGAGCCGTTGGCCCAGGTTGGGCTGCAGATTGCAGAGAAGTATGTTGGTTGACATGATACTCAAACTACAGTCTATCATCTCATAATAGTGCCTGTATGTATTATGGTGTGTTTGTGCGTGTCTGGCTGTTTGTAGCCCCTCCAGGTCGGGCCCTGCTGATGCCAGACTGTTCCTCCAGACTGCTAAAGGCCAGGCTGTCCACCAGCAGGTCACAGAGTTCATGAAACAACACGTGCTTCCTGCTCAGCAGGTCAGTTGAAAGGTCAGGGGTCAAGAGCAGAGAAGACAGTAGGAGGAGTTACAGGGCACTGCATTAGTCAGAGTGGCGGTCAGAGTAATGAGGTACAGAGAGTGCCGGAGGGAGCAAGCTAAGTGCACTCACACTTACATCCGTCAACAAAGAGACAAAATTGTTCATTTTGTCACATGCCTCATAAAGAGCATCTGGGACGTATTAAATGGAAACCACAACGGATACAAGACAAGCGCTTGTAGAAGAGCTGAGGATTCCATATCCTCATTGAGTCGGTCTCTTCTGTGGGCATTATACATTTCTGTCTGAAATGTACAGTATTGTGAAGTTGCAACCTCCTGAATTAGTCCACGCTTTGTATATTCACCAGTGGATGACTCTGACTGTTTTTCCCCCCAGGAAGTATCAGAGTACTACTCTAAACACGCCCACTCGCCCCAGAGATGGCACCCCCCCCAGGTGATAGAGGATTTGAAGGTAAGGAAGGACATGCTGGGGGGGGGGGGGTGGTGTTGGTGTTTTTTGATGGTCAGCTCTTGTAGAGTGTTTGAGGAATAAGGTGAAGTTGCCCCTAGACATTGATCTTGGGTCAGTTTAGCATTTACCCCCATTAATGCTTAAGGTTAGGATTGGGGGAGGGGAAGCTGATCCTTATCTGTACCAACGGGGAAACTCCACCCTAGAGCGGTGTTTGAGTTCAGAGGTCATTTAAGATGTCCCCCCCCCCCCCCCCCCTAGGTGAAGGCCAGAGAGGCGGGGCTTTGGAACCTCTTCCTGCCAGCAGTAAGCGGTCTCAGTCAGCTAGACTACGCCCACATCGCAGAGGAAACGGGACGATGCCTCTACGCCCCCGACCTCTTCAACTGCCAGGCCCCTGGTAAGGCATGGTCACCACTGATTAAGCCTGTTGAAGTTACTGTCTGATAGTGTGCTAAGTTTAGGACCAAGTTCTTTGCTGATGCACGACCAGGTAGATGATGTTCGGAGCCATTCATGATAAATAGATGTATCTTATCTAGTGATGTGAATCATGCTTGTATTCACGTTTCATATTTACGTAATTATTATGTCATAAATTAAGTCATGATGAGTTATAACATCGGACTGTAAAATCACCAGGAATTGAGAAAAACAAATGTGTTTAAGTTAGGAAATCTGTTCCCAAGTATTCCAATGAATAAAAAGAGGCATACAGTGTGTGATCGTGTCTCAATGTAATCAAGGCATGAAATGAGTGTTCTTTAAATAAGCAGTTTATTTTGGGGCTTAGTTGTGGTCAAGTTGCAATGTACAAATGATTATAAATTAGGTTACATTGATGTGATGGTGTCATTGGATAATTCCTAGATCTATGGTTGTGTTTGCCCCTATAGACACGGGGAACATGGAGGTCCTCCACATGTTTGGTACTGAGGAGCAGAAGAGAGAGTGGCTCCAGCCCCTGCTCAGTGGACAGATCCGCTCCTGCTTCTGTATGACAGGTACGCCCTCAGGCCCAGGGCCATGCTTTAATATATGGCTACACTATATCCCTGCTGTGTATTCATGTATCTCTATATAAGGCTCCGCTTCATCCTAGTCGTGTCAGTTCACGTAGCACAAGACGATATGACGTGATGGATCGCATTAATAAAGTTAGTAAAGGTCGCCAAACATTATATGGTGATAACTCATCCCTTGTGCCACAAATATGCACTCTTAAATGAATTCGCTCCTCCTTCTTTTTAATTAAGTTTTGATTTATAATTTCGACAGGAGGCTAGGAAAGCTCTCTTACTCATAAATAGACTAGTGACATGCTTAAATGGCAGCCATTTTGTTGCAGTACGTTCACCACACATTACCCTTTGGAAAGTACACTATTAGAAGAAGAAAAAAGTTGCTGAGTAGAAACGTACAGGGTTCTTCAGTTTGTCCCCACAGGGGAACCCTTTTTGGTGCTGGGGTGAACCCTCTATGTAGAGTTCTTCAAAGAACTCCCTGTATATGGTTCTACCTAGAACCCTCTATGAAGGGTTCTGCCTAAAACCCTCTATAAATGGTTCTACCAAGAACCATTTTATCATCTAAATGTTCTTCCTAGAACCGCCTATGAAGGGTTCTACCGAGAACCCTTTTATCTTTGGATGGTTCTTCCTAGAACCCTCTTATGAGCAGTTCCACCAGCCTTATTAGGCTTTAACATTTTGTTATTTCAGACAGTACATTACATATATCATAAGACCTTTTCTTTGAGGGTCTAGTTATACCTCAACATAGTGGTGTTACAGGCTGAGTACAGCCTGTAAAATACATTTAGAAATGCATATTATTAAATTATTGCACCCACACTGCTCACGCCCGCCAACGAGTGTTGCGTTGCTAACACGGAACCCAAACCGGCTGCGTGCGTGCATACATTTATTTTGTCCCCCACACCAGACGTGATCACGACACGCAGGTTAAAATATCAAAACAAACTCTGAACCAATTATATTAATTTGGGGACAAGTCGAAAAGAATTAAACATGTATAGCAATTTAGCTAGCTTGCTTGCACTTTTGCTAGCTAATTTGTCCTATTTAGCTAGCTTGCTGTTGCAAGCTAATTTGTCCTGGGATATAAACATTGAGTTGTTATTTTGCCTGAAATGCACAAGGTCTTTCATAGTATTACCACGATGACCGGCAACAAAGTTTGTCTTTCAAATCACCCACGAGGGGTATAACCAATGAGGAGATGGCACGTGGGTACCTGCTTCTATAAACCAATGAGGAGATGGGAGAGGCAGGACTTGCAGTGCGATCTGCGTCAGAAATAGGAATGACGGCCTCCTGGGTGGCACAGTGGTCTAAGGCACTGCATCACAGTGCTAGCTGTGCCACCAGAGATTCTGGGTTCGAGTCCAGGCTCTGTCGCAGACGGCCGCGACCGGGAGGCCCATGGTGCGGCGCACAATTGGCCCTGCGTCGTCCGGATTAGGGAGGGTTTGGCCCACAGGGATATCCTTGTCTCATCACGCACTAGCGACTCCTGTGGCGGGCCGGGCGCAGTGCATGCTGACCAGGTCGCCAGGTGTACGGTGTTTCCTCTGACACATTCGTACGGCTGGCTTCTGGGTTGGATGGGCATTGTGTCAAGAAGCAAGACTGTAGACAAAACTGTAATTACAACCAATTGGATACCACGAAATTGGGGAGGACAAAATGGGTAAAAAAAAGAAATGGGAATCGCAGGCGCTCGTTGACGTGCAGGAGCAGTGTGGGTGCAATAATTGAATAACATAAATTAAGGAATCTATTTTGCAACGCTCTCACACATGACGCGAGCGGTGTAGTCCGGGTATAAGGGCTAAAAATAGAATTCAGTTATATTTCTGACACAGATCGCACTGCAAGTCCTGCTTCTCCCATCTCCTCATTGGTTTATAGAGGCAGGTATTCACGTGCCATCTCCTCATTTGTTATATCCACGTGGGTGACTGAAGACGAACGAGGTCAGTGGCGGTAATGCACCTAATTTATGAAAGTTGCCAATCGCAATATAAAGTCAAGAGAATAAAAAGCCCGGAAGGAAGAGGGATGACTAGAAATGAGTTGGTTGACCGTTTTGCATGTGGATTAATTGGTGGAATAGAGGACCTTGTGCATTTCAGGTAAATAGGACAAATTAGCTAGCAAGTTCAAGCTAGATAGCTAAATTGCCATAAATGTTTAATGCTTTTCGACCTGTCCCCAAATTAATATAATTGGTTTGTTTTGATATTTTAACCTGCGTGTCGTGATCACATTTGGTGTGGGGGGGGGGGGGGGGGGCAAAATAAATGTATGCACGATGGCGCACGCGCGCAGCCGGTTTTGGGTTCCGTGTTAGGAATATCCTGGTTCACAGGCCACATCAGGCCTGCAAGTGGCATTATGCTGGCTGGAAAAGCATGTGTAGTTCCTATTGGAATCCAGACAGAGTTAGGTTATCCAATAAGTGAAATTGTTAATCACCCATAACCTGCATTCAGAGTGACTGCCACGGTAGGGAAGATCGAATACTGAGACCACCTCAATCATCTAAACTGGAACAACCATCTCAGTAACGGGTGCAATAAATCCAACAGATTGGATTAGTTTAGAAAACTGTATGCTCTTTATCTTTCTGTAGCATAAAATGTATTAAACAATCAATGTACAGGCAAAAACACACATTACACTAAAACAAACTATTCTGAACCTCTCACTGCAATAAAGCATGCAGGGAAATATTATTTATGGCTCTATGTAGAACCCTTCTTGCCTGCCAAAGAATCATCAAAGAACCCTTTCTTACAAAAATGGTTCTTAGGATGTTAAAGGTTCTAGGTAGAACCCTTTGCCTTACAAAGAACCCTAGTCTTCCAAAAAGGGTTATTCTGATCGAAACGGTTCTTGGTAGAACCCCATCTCTTCTACGAGTGTAATAACCCTGTTAGCATGCTTGTGGGGTTGCTGCCTCCACTCAGACGTCTCCACCTGAGGGGAGAGGAGGTTGTATATTCATCCCAGCAGGTACAGGCTCTGAGTAGAGCTATCTCCATAAAGACACTGAACACTCTGAGCGAGGCCTGTGGGACCACACCATGAGTCAGAATGTTGAGAATGAGCCATCCCCCTCTGTTTGTTCCCCATTACAGAGAAATTGTATGCATCGCAAATGGCACCCTATTTTCTATATTGTGCACTACTTTTGACCAGGGTCCCTAGGGCTATGTTAGAGCTCTGGTCAAAAATAGTGCACTAAGTGGGGAATAGTGTGCCATTTGGAACACATCAATAGTAATGTAATGATGTCAGAAGGGACGATAGTGGGCGTTAGGTTCCCTTGTGTTCCTGCAAACACAGATGTTGTTTCCGAGGTGTTTGTGTGCGTCATCGGTCTGGTTGATTTCAGATGAGCCTCCCACTCCTGTGTACACTCTGTGTACACATTCCTGGGAATTTACTGTGCACAGAGAAACCTTCACTCTAGAGTGGATCAGTGTTTGGACTAATTAAAGAGCGGTTCACACACACACGTGTACACAGAGAGGTAGTGTGTCCCGCTTGTGTTAACCACTACCCAGTGATCTCTGTCTGGGTGGGTGCGTTTCCTGTCCACAAGACTTAAGAAAAGGGTTAACCCGCACATTGCCATGCTTTTCCTGTTTGCGGTGCAGCTACAGCCCCAAAGTTGACATAGTCTGTAAAAAACAAAAACATGTACTGTACCAATAACTCCCACACAATTTTAGCTCTGCCGTTTTACCCTGTCAACAGAGCCTGATGTGGCCTCCAGTGACGCCACCAACATGGAGTGTACCCTTCAGAGGGACCAAGACCATTACGTCGTCCACGGGAGGAAGTGGTGGAGCAGTGGTGCGTAAAACCTACTTGTTGTCTCACTCACTTTTTGAATTCCGGGTTGATTTATAATTCCAGCTGGAGACTGGGTAAGCAGGGAAGCCTATTCATTGTTCAATTACTCCAAAATAGACCGTTGACACTCTTAAATGAGTCGCGAATGAATAAATATTGAAGGGCTCTCTCTCCATTTCTCTCTCTCTCTCTCTCTCTCTCTCGGTTTGCATGCCACCGAAGCAGAAAGGCCTAAAGTGTTTAAGCTTAATTGTGACTCCTCCCGTGCTATTTGAACAATGCTCTAACTGCCTGAGAGCAGTTACTACCCAAAAGCAGCGCTTCTTTTCATCTCTCTACCCAAACACACTAATGAGGTAAACATTTTATCCTCTCAGCCACACATGGCTTACAGAACTCATTCATGGAACCAAGACAAACAAACACTGAAAGGACCATGTTAAACATTGTGACGTGTGAGTCTGTGCTTTTAAAGGCCATTTTAAGGATTGTGTGACTGTTTATTTCTTATATTGACTCAGTTTTTATATAGTGAATGAAAAAGTTTATTTGTGGGATCTTTGACAAAGATTCAGATACCAGTTACTCACCGGCCAAACAGTATCTCCACCTTAAAAGCCAGGGATCATCAACTAGATTCAGCCGGGGACGATTTTTCTAATCAATTGGAGCTAATTTCCTGGTGCTTTTGCAGTCTTTTATGTCCAACAATGATACAAACAAAAAATTGTACCAGTCAAAAGTTGACACACCTACACATTCAAGGGTTATTCTTTTATCTTTACTATTTTCTACATTGTAGCATGATATTGAACACATCAAAACTATGAAATAACACACATGGAATTATGTAGTAACCAAAAAAAGTATGAAACAAATCAAAATATACTTTATATTTGAGATTCTTCAAAGTAGCAACCCTTTGCCTTGACGACAGCTTTGCACACTCTTGGCATTCTCTCAACCATCTTCATGAGGGAGTCACCTGGAATGCATTTCAATTAACAGGTGTGCCTTGTTAAGTGCCTTGTTAAATGCCTTCGGAAAGTATTCAGACACTTAGACTTTTCCACATTTTGATGTTACAGCCTTATTTAAAAGTTAATTTAAATAAATGTTTTTCCTCAGCAATCTACACAATACCCCATAATGACGAAGCAAAAACAGGTTTTTAGAAATGTATTAAAATTTATTAAAAACGTAAATCCCTTATTTACATAAGTATTCACACCCTTTGCTATGAAACTTGAAATTGAGCTCAGGTGCATCCTGTTTCCATTGATCACCCTTGAGATCTTTCTACAACTTGAATGGAGCCCACCTGTGGTAAATTCAATTGATTGGACATGATTTGGAAAGGCACACACCTGTCTATATCAGGTCCCACAGTTGACAGTGCATGTCAGAGCAAAAACCAAGCCATGAGGTCGAAGGAATTGTCCGTAGATTTCCGATACCGGCATGTATCAAAGCACAGATCTGGTGAAGAGTACCAAAAAATGTCAGCAGCATTGAAGATCCCCAAGAACACAATGGCCTCCATCATTCTCAAATGGAAGAAGTTTGGAACCACCAAGACTCTTCCTAGATCTGGGAGGTGACCAAGAACCCGATGGTCACTCTGACAGAGCTTCATCTCCACTGTGGAGATGGGAGAACCTTCCAGAAG
This sequence comes from Oncorhynchus gorbuscha, assembly GCF_021184085.1. Lineage (NCBI taxonomy): Eukaryota > Metazoa > Chordata > Actinopteri > Salmoniformes > Salmonidae > Oncorhynchus > Oncorhynchus gorbuscha. The sequence continues at coordinate 48,709,955 of NC_060184.1, read as the reverse complement.
GACAACCATCTCTGCAGCACTCTACCAATCAGGTATGTATGGTAGAGTGGCCAGAAGGAAGCCACTCCTCAGTAAAAGGCACATGACAGCCCACTTGAACTTTGCCAAAGGCACCTAAAGACTCTCAGACCATGAGAAACAAGATTCTCTGCTCTGATGAAACCAAGACTGAACTCTTTGGCCTGAATGCCAAGCGTTACGTTTGGAGGAAACCTGGCACCATCCCTACGGTGAAACATGCTGGTGGCAGCATCATTCTGTGGGGATGTTTTTCAGTGGCAGGGACTGGGAGACTAGTCAGGATCGAGGCAAAGATGAATGGAGAAAAGTTCAGAGAGATCCTTGATGAAAACCTGCTTGAGTGGCCCAGCGAGAGCCCAGACTTGAACCCGATCGAACACTCCTGGAGAGACCTGAAAATAGCTGTGCTGCAAAACTCCCCATCCAACCTGACAAAGCTTGAGAGGATCTGCAGAGAAGATTGGGAGAAACTCTCCAAAAACGGTTGTGCCAAGCTTGTAGTGTCATACCCAAGAAGACTCAAGGCTGTAATCACTGCCAAAGGTGCTTCAACCAAGTACTGAGTGAAGTACTGAATACTTATGTAAATACGATATTTCCGTTATTTTATTTCGTGAATTACAAAAAAAAAATCTAAAATCCTGTTTTTGCTTTGTCATTTTGGGGCATTGTGTGTAAAATTGATGAGGGGAAAAAAAACATTTAATATATTTTAGAATAAGGCTGTAATGTAACAATGTGGAAAATGTCAAGGGATCTGAATACTTTCCGAAGTCATTGTATGCCTGTAGATGTTGCTAACTGACCCCCTCAATCACTGTCCGCTGTAGGACATATTACAGATGTTCCCCCACTCACAAACTGTGGTTTGAGGCCCTCCTCATTTAAACATTCTCTTGAAACACTGGCCTGTTGTTTTCAGTATCGGCACGGAACATATCCTTAACCCTTTCAAGACTGTCTTGTAATGGGCCTCCCGGGTGGCGCAGTGGTACGGGAGTTGTAGCGAGTTGTAGCGATGAGACAAGATAGTAGCTAGAGACCACGAAATTGGGGAGAAAAAAGGGCTAAAACAATTTTTTAAGAGTAAAAAAAATATTTTAAAAAGACAATTCAATCTGAGAGAAGTTGAGAATGTATGGTCCTGTCTGGTTCCGTTAGTAGAGCGATGACTGGATCGTGGGTTCAATTCCCGTTTGGGACCACCCATATGAAAATGTATGCGCGCCCTACTGTACGTCGCTTTGGATAAAAGTCTTCTAAAAGGCATATATTATTATGTTGCCCATTTACCTGTGATTCATCTGATAACACTCGGTATGACGGTGTTGACACTGCATTGAACACACAATGTTCTCTGGCATTGGATAACATAATTTGGATATGAATACATTCTGTGCCCGCATTGTTTTCCCTCTAAAGCCTCTAATTCACGGTTCACTTTTTGTCGGAGACGACTGTCTCTAATGCCGGGGACGTTTTCTATCAAGTTTGACAACGTCTAATTGGATGTACATGTAGGTGGTTTCTAAACCCATGAACAAACAGAGTAGTGGTCTGAATGAATAACCGAGACATCATTATCCTGGAAACTAGTGGTTTTCCTGGATTTCCAGCATTCGGGTTCAATCGAAGGAGGAACATTATGCATTTAGTCATTGATGATATGGAGAGATGCCAATCACTTACCGAGACGGTAATTTCTCTACTATAATATAAATGCGTATACTTTACACAACGTGTAGCTTAGAGATGGCCTTGCATTTGGTAGAGATTCAAATATTTTTTTTTACAGCTGTTTATTTCTTGGTGTTATACAGTAACGACAGCAGAGCAAATGTATTTCACCAACTAAACCAAGTGTCAAGATATTTGAGTCGTGTCATGTGACAGTTGGCACAGAAGTGACATTTGGCACGTGATACAATCAGTCAGGTGCAGCTGTAAAAGTTCTTAAGAATCTGAGGAGCCATGACAAATTGTTTCAGCCTCCTGAGGGAGAAGAGGCACTGCTGTGCCTTTTTCACAACGGAGCTGGTGTTGAGTCCTCAGTGATGTGGACACTGATGATCTTGAAGCTCTCGACCCAGTCGATGTGGATGGGGGTGTGCACCCGCCCCTGTTTCCAGTAGTCCATGATCAGCTCCTTGGTCTTACTGCCAGCTCTCTGACCTCTTCTCTATAGGCTATAGGACTTACCACCGTCATGTCGTCAGCAAACTTGATGATGGAGTTGGAGTCACGTGTGGGTGAACAGGGAGTACAGGAGGGGCTAATTACACACCCCTGGGGGCCCCCCATGTTGAGGGTCAGGGTGGCGGAGGTGTTGTTGCCTACTCTTACCACCCGGGGGTTGAGAAGTCCAGGATTCAGTTGCAGAGGGAGGTGTTCAGTCCCAAGGTCCCAAGCTTGGTGACCAGCTTGGAAGGGACTATGGGGTTGAATGCCGATCTGTAGTAAATTAACAACATCCTCACATGAGGTATTCCTCTTTTCTAGGTGGGAGAGGGCAGTGTGGAGTGCAATTGAGAATGTGTCGTCTGTTGGTGCAGATCTGTTGGGGCAGAATGCAAATTGGAGTGGGTCCAGGGTGTCTGGGAGGATGGAGTTCATGTGTGCCATGAACAACCTTTCAAAGCACTTCATAATTACAGATGTGAGTGCTACAAAGCGGTAGTCATTGTGGTAGGATGCCATAGAGTTTTTGGGACCAGGAATGATGGTAGTCAGCTTGAAACATGTGGGGGATTACAGACTGGGACAATGAGAGGTTGAACGTGTCTGTGAAGACGCCTGCCAGCTGGTCTGCACATTTATTTTGAAAAAATGACCTTTGTTTTGAAGTCATACTGAGACAAGGGTCTCTTTTAACAGATGAGCCCTGCATAAATACATCAAACGCATACAATTTACACGACATATGAAGAAAAATGGACATATTTATCAACATAGAGGTCTCTGATCATAACTCTGAACTGACCAAGGGGGGCCAGAACTGGAAGTTGTTCCATATGAAGGGCAAAAAAAAACAAAAAAATCAACTTTACTCAACTGTGGAGACTGAAGGGGCCTCCAGTGTTTTCCAAGCCTGAGACCGGCTTTGGTCATTTGTCAAGTCTAAATTGAATTAATGATGATAGATACATAGAACGTTTCTGCATGAGTGCTTTGTAGATAAACCCAATAAAATGCTGCTCTCTCCTTACATACAAAGAGGCCCAACTCACTTTTTTTATACAAAACACAATGGTGAGTTCTATAACCATCACCAGTAATTAACCGAAGGACACAATGGAAAACAGTATCTACAGGGTGGTCCTGTAGCTCAGTTGGTAGAGCATGGTGCTTGTAACGCCAGGGTAGTGGGTTCGATCCCCGGGACCACCCATACGTAGAATGTATGCACACATGACTGTAAGTCGCTTTGGATAAAAGCGTCTGCTAAATGGCATATATTATTATTATTATTATTATGTAGCATGCATATAGATAATATCTCCATAATCTATAATAGACATAAAAGTGGCCTGGACAATTTCCTAATAACATTACATTGTTAACATTGTTATTTATATCAATTGTAAACAGTAGTGGGCCGAGTATCGTATCTTGGGGCACCACTTTGTATTTCAAGGAACTCAGATTTGAACCCATCCACCTTGATGGCCTGAGTTCCGTCATTGAGATAATTATGAAACCATCAGTCTACAAATATGGCAGCACAATTATTTCTATCATTCAAGGCAGGTATTCCCAAACTGGGGTACGCGCAATGCCATCGGGGGGTACGCCAAATAAAAATGTGATTCACATTTTTTTTAAACAATTTTTATTTATTTTTTAAATGGGGGGGGGGGGGGATCTTCACATTTTCAGACCGGCTATTTCTATTTTCCAACAGGGCTATACATTCGGGTGAGTTTTTTTTCTCCCTCGCCTGAGTAGCTTCGTTTCACTGACAAAAATAACATTTAGCCATCTAGTGTTCAGCGAAATAACAACACAATGTCATATACAGGTATACTCAAATAATTAACATCCAATCACATTAACCGTTACTCTCTCGCGGGAATTCCACTAATGGTCTGTATGTAGACAAAAGTAGCTGCTGCTCATGCTGGTATCTGTACTGATGGCACAAAAGCCATGACAGGGAGACATAGTGGAGTGGTAATGTGCGTGCAAGCAGTTGCTCCCGACGCCACTTGGGTACACTGCAGCATCCACCGAGAGGCTCTTGCTGCCAAGGGAATGCCTGACAGCTTGAAAGACGTTTTGGACACTACAAGTGAAAATGGTTATCTTTGTTAAAGCGAGGCCCCTGAACTCTCGTGTATTTTTTGAAATTGAGAGATGGGCTTAAAGTTTTTCACTGACCATTTTCACTTGTCTGACCGCTTGCATGATGACGAGTTTCTCACACGACTGGCCTCTCTGGGTGGTGTTTTTTTGTCGCCTGAATGATCTGAATCTAGGATTACATGGACTCTCTCTGCAACTAGCCTCAATTTTGTCCCGCACATTGAATATATGATTAAGAAGTTGGAGCTCTTCTCTGTCTGCATTAACAAGGAAAACACACAGGTCTTTCCATCAATGTATGATTTTTTTGTGTGTGCAAATGAACAAGTTTACGGACAATGTCAAATATGATCAATTTAATTTAATCAGAAGCCACTGCCAGATTTCTGGATTGGGCTGCGCTCAGAGTATCCTGTTAAGACACTGATGCCCTTTGCAACCACATACCTATGTGAGAGTGGATTCTCTGCCCTTACTAGCATGAAAAATAAATACAGGCAGACTGTGTGTGGAAAATTATTTAAGACAGACTCTCTCCAATACAACTCAACATTGCAGAGTTATGTGCATCCTTTCAAGCACACCCTTCTCATTAACCTGTGGTGAGTTATTCACAATTTTTTTTATGAACAAATAAGGTTTTATATATGAGATGGTTAAATAAAGAGCAAAATGATTGATTATTAATATATTATTATTTGTGCCCTGGTTGTGACAAAAACTCACACAAATTTTTATGTTTAATAAGTGTGTGTATGTGTGTGTGTGGCAGGCTCACAATGATGGCAAAAAACAACCGAGTGCGCTGACCCTGGTGCTAGAGGGGGTAGGCAGCTGGAGGTTGAATGTTTGAAGGGGTACGGGACTATAAAAAGTTTGGGAACCACTGATCTAAGGTATTTGTAATTTCATTTACAACTAGCATGGTAGCCGTAGGGGTGTTTAGGTCTGAATCCAGATTAACATTACGAATAACATTTACAGATTGAAAATAACAGCTATTTGTTGACCAATGATTCTAGTATTTTCGCAAGGCAAGGGAGCTTGGAAATGGGTAGATCATTTTCAAGATCACTATTACATGCTATGAAGACAAACCCCAGGAATACCATCTGGCCCTGTGGCCTTAGGAGTGTTGACCCGTTTAACAACCTCCGTTTTTCCCCCGAAGTGTGCATAAAAGGCATTGAGTTTGTTTTGTAGAGAGGCATCGTTGTCTTAATGTCTTCCTTTGTACTCTGCAATGTACTGTAGGCCCTGCCACATGGGATTCCACCTTGTTCCACTATTGTCTTTTTGATGCCCCCGCTGACATCATAGCGGAACTTGTTCATGTCCTTAGCCTTAGTCACAGGTTGCCTGCGACAGCCCTGTGAGCGGTAGCTCTGAGAGCGATGCATTTCCTGATGAAGCCGGTGACGGAGGTGGTAATCTCGTCGACGCTATCTGCGGGTTCCCGGAACATATTCCAGTCAACGCTAGCAAAGCAGTCCTGCGGCAAAGCGTCCGCCTCGATAGACATTTCTTTTAATGGAACGTGCCACTGGTACTTCCTGTTTGAGATTTTGTTTCTGAACAGGAACCAGGAGTATAGAGTCATGATCTGATTTGCTGAAAGTGTGTGTGGGGGTGGGGGCTTTGTATGCTTGCTTGTGGGTTGAGTAACAGTGGTCTTTATCATCCTTAGTGGCGAAAGAGATGTGTTGATAGAAGTTGGGCATTACGTGTCTTAGTGGCTCGGAATTCAAATCACCGGCAACAAGAAAAGCAGCCTCCGGGTACTTGTTCTCCTGGGTTGTTTATAGCCTTGTACATTTTGTTGTTGTCCTGAGGCGGAATATATACAGCAGTCAGAATAACAGATGACAACTCCCTTGGGTGGTAGAAGGGTCAGCATTTGATCATCAGATATTCCAAGACAGGTGAACAATGGGTTGAGACTTCCACTGCGCTAGCGTCTGCACACCATTTGGTGTTGATGAAGGTATATATACATACACCCCTCCCCATCTGGATTTCCCTGAATCCAATGTCCTGTCCACTCGGTGAATGGAGAATCAGTCAAATTGGATAGCCATGTTGAGTATCTTGTCTGAAAGCCATGTTTCAGAAAAATAAGGAATTTTGAATTCATGAGAGCCCTGTTGATAGCAAATCCAGGATATGAGGTCATCCATCTTATTATCAAGGGACTTTCCTTTTGGCCAATAGAATGGCGGGAAGTAGTGGCTGGTTTCCCCTTCGCTTTAGTCTCACCAGGAAGCTCGCTCTGCTGTGTAACAACTGCGCTGGGAGTTGGGAAGTAAGTACAGGGAGTGAGCGTTTTTAAATAAATAAACAAGACAATAAACTTGAAACACTCACCAACATGAAACAGAGTCATTAACACCTGAGGAAAGAACCAAGGGGAGTGACAGATTTAGGGAAGAGAATCAAGGAGGTGATGGAGTCCAGGTGAGTGTCATGAGGCGCTGGTGCGCTTGACGATGGTGACAGGTGTGCGGGCTAATTAGCAGCCTGATGACCTAGAGGCCAGAGAGGGAGTATAAGTGACATCCTGCCTCTTTCTTGCCGAAGTTTCCACCTGATGTTAAGGATGCATCGCAGACACTTGTTTATGAAGGTCTGAGTTGTTGTTATTGTGATTTTTGTTGTCCTCCATATTTCTGGGCCACACAACAGCACTGAGTTCATGTCAGTGTTGAAATTATATTTTGGGGTGTTTTTTCTTTTCTTGTAGCTCCGGATGTTTCTAACACTGAACCCAAACCGGCTGCGAGCGTGCGACATCGTGCGCTATCGTGCATAAATGTATTTTGCCCCCCCCCACACCAAACGCGATCACGTGCGCAGGCTAAAATATTTTTTAAAAACTCTGAACCAATGACATTAATTTGGGGACAGGTCGAAAAGCATTAAACATGTATGGCAATTTAGCTAGTTAGCTTGCACCTGCTAGCTAACGTTAATTTGTCCTATTTAGCTAGCTTGCTGTTGCTAGCTAATTTGTCCTGGGATATAAACATTGAGTTATTTTACCTGAAATGCACAAGGACCTCCGACAATTAATCCACACATAAAACGGCCAACCGAATCGTTTCTAGTCATCTCTCCTCCTTCCAGGCTTTTTCATCTTTGAATTTATATGGCGATCCATCTAAACTTTCATTGTATTTCCATGACAACCGGCAACAAAGTTTGTCTTTAAGTCACTCACGTGGGTATAACCAATGAGGAGATGGCACGTGGGTACCTGCTTCTATAAACCAATGAGGAGATGGGAGAGCCAGGACTTGCAGCGCAATCTGCGTCAGAAATAGGAATGAGTTCTATTTTAGCCCTTGGCGTCGCAGACACGCGCAATAATTGAATAACATGGATTTCTAAATGTATTTTGCGACGCTCGCGCACCCGACGTGTCCGATCTGGTCAGCATGTAAGGGAGGTTACTCTCTTTTTGTATTCTGGCCTTTACGTCCTCCTCGGTTCCGCCTTATTTGGGGATGACGCTGTCCCAGTAGATGAAGTAACTGTTGTCCTACGTAACACTATTTTCGCCATCACTGTATCCTTACCCCTTAAATTATTGGGAGCGTATATTGAGTGGACAAAATATTAGGAACACCTGCTCTTTCATCACATCGACTGACCAGGTAAAAGCTGATCCCTTATTGACGTCACCTATTAAATCAACTTCAAATCAGTGTAGAAGAAGGAGACCAATACAAAAATGATTTTTAAGCATTGAGACAATTGAGACCTGGATTGTGTATGTGTGACATTCAGAGGATCAATGGACAAGACAAAATATTTAAGGTCCTTTTAAAATGAGTATTTTAGCATTTTTTTAAATGTTATTTAACCTTTATGTAACTAAACAGGTCAGTTAAGAACAAATTCTTATTTACAATGATGGCCTACCACCACACAAAGGACATCCACACAACTGTGGGAAGCATTGGAGTCAACATAGAACCAGCATCCCTGTGGAACGCAAAGACACTGTAGAATCCATGCCCTGACAAATTGAGGTTGTTCTACGGTCAAATGGGTGTGCAACTCAAGGTGTTCCTAATGTTTTGTACATTCAGTGTCTATAGAGTTTGTCACCACTTCTTCTTATAGGATTCAAAATTCTATTTGCATCATAATAATGTCCAGATATAGGCCTACAACTTATATATAGATAACTCCAGCATTTACGTTTTCTCCCACTTATATCCATAGGAGATGTTTAACGAGAAAAACAGCTAGTTTCCATGCTGCGTTTGATTTGAGTAATCGACATTGTTCCCAAATGGGATAGTTGTGGTTTGTCTTCTCTATCATGACTGCAACAGTGCCACTAGAAATGACCTGATTTGACCCTGGACTCATGTAAATCTACCCTCTCTTTAAGGAGGAATCTGGACTCATGTAAATCTACCCTCTCTTTAAGGAGGAATCTGGACTCATATACTGTATATGTGTTTTTTTTGCTGCACTTTTTATTTCTTCTATTCTGCCCTTGATCTCCTTTTTCCTTCTCTTTAAAATGAGTCGCTTTGGGGTACATTTCAGAGCTGTGTGACCGTGACGACTACAGCCCTTTAGTGTGTGTGTGTGTGTGTGTGTGTGTGTGTGTGTGTGTGTGTGTGTGTGTGTGTGTGTGTGTGTGTGTGTGTGTGTGTGTGTGTGTGTGTGTGTGTGTGTGTGTGTGTGTGTGTGTGTGTGTGTGTGTGTGTGTGTGTGGTGATGTAGTTTTAGCTGTAACACACTTCCAGGAGTGTGGTAATTTACTCCAATGACTCCCAGACCCATGGTGAGCCTCTTATCTGGAGGCCATAGTGACCCCGGCATTTACAAGCAGACCCAGATGTCAACCATCTGGACTCCTCGACTCCATGCAAGACTAGTTGATATCTGCTCATACCTAGGCTGACTCTCTGTTCATTGAAACATGGGTCCTGTGATGGGATATTATGAATGATGACTATGTGGTGTACAGTAGAATGGCTGTTTGGTTGTTTTCCTCTGGCTCACTATCAGAGGATGTGGAATTGGTTAAGCTCTTCGGTTAAACCTCTTGGGAAATGACAATTTAGCTCAGCTTAGAAAAGGATACTTTAATGCCACTGATGAGCCTGATTTGGTTTTGCTTGTTATCCTGGCTTGTATTGTACTTGTAGGCCTTTTCATGAGATGGATAGAGTAGAGACGTGACAGTAGGGAGCAAAGTAGAATAGCGAAGGATAAAGTGATGGATGAAGAAAGACAGGTTGGTCTGAAAAGGAGAGGTTGATCTTAGTGAATAATGTACAGTGTAAATATGAATAGGTAGATACAGTATAGATATATGTATAGATAGATACAGTATATGTATGTATAGATAGATACAGTATAGATAATGTCTGCTTGTTTACCTACACACTAACCACACTTGACGGTTTAGGGCAGAGGTGTCAAACTCAATCAGCTTTCTGGCTATATTGTACACTTTCCCTCCGCTGCGCACTGTAAACGGAACACACGAAAGCAGAGCAAATTGGCTGTAATTTCAGAAGAAGAAAAAAAACTGTTGTCGCTTGTGTGTCCTATTGTCCTTTTGTAGTAATGTATATTGTACCCTGCGTGTGAATACTTTATCATTTTTTGACAACCAATATTACATTTTCTTTAGGCTACAGTCATGCCCCATTGGATCCCGAAACTTAGCATGGACAATGGCACTGACTGAATTTTCTACCAGACTGAAATTCTACCAGACTGAACATTTGAACTCTTCGTAGGCTACAGTTGAGCTTACAACACCTTTAAACTTTCGGGCTGGTAGAAGATTTGGTCAGTGCCATTAGTGATGATATGATACAGCGCGCACTGTCTGGCTCGTGTGTGTGTGTGTGTGTGTGTGGTGTTTGGGGGGGTGGGTGTGTGTATGTGAGGAGGTGTGTGTGGCAATGCACTGCCGTTTGGCATGCAGCACTTTGGCAGTGCTTTCTGTGACTTGTAATGCAGCATATGAAAATGAAAATGGTGGCTTTTGAGAACAGCCAACTTTTACAAATTGTAATTATTTAAAATAAAATAAAGTCTACATTTATAGTGAGAAAAGTTAACCTCTTAACATTATAAATCAACATAAATGGACAGCTTAGCATATTTTTTAAACATTATTACATTAAAAAAATGCTTGTGGTGCCTTTGTCACTGGTGTTACCTATATTTTAGATGACAATTCAGGCTAGAATGTAATTTCAGTCTTAATTTGCATATACACTCAAAAAAAAAGTCCTCTCACTGTCAACTGCGTTTATTTACAGCAAACTTAACATGTGTAAATATTTGTATGAACACAACAAGATTGAACAACCTAGACATAAACTGAACAAGTTCCACAGACATTTGACTAACAGAAATTAAATAATGTGTCCCTGAACAAAGGGGGGGGGGTCAAAATCCAAAGTAACAGTCAGTATCTGGTGTGGCCACCAGCTGCATTAAGTACTGCAGTGCATCTCCTCCTCATGGACTGCACCAGATTTGCCAGTTCTTGCTGTGAGATGTTACCACACTCTTCCACCAAGGCACCTGCATGTTCTGGGACATTTCTGGGGGGAATGGCCCTATCCCTCACCCTCCGATCCAACAGGTCCCAGACGTGCTCAGTGGGATTGATATCCGGCCTCTTCGCTGGCCATGGCAGAACACTGATGTTCCTGTCTTGCAGGAAATCACGCACAGAACGAGCAGTATGGCTGGTGGCATTGTCATGCTGGAGGGTCATGTCAGGATGAGCCTGCAGGAAGGGTACCATGTGAGGGAGGAGGATGTCTTCCCTGTAACGCACAGCGTTCAGATTGCCTGCAATGACAACAAGCTCAGTCCGATGATGCTGTGACACACCGCCCCAGACCATGACGGACCCTCCAAATCGATCCCGCTCCAGAGTGCAGGCCTCGGTGTAACGCTCATTCCTTCGGCGATAAACACAAATCCGACCATCACCTCTGGGCAGACAAAACCGCGATTCGTCAGTAAAGAGCACTTTCTGTCTGGTCCAGCGACAGTGGGTTTGTGCTCATAGGCGAAGTTGTTACCAGTGATGTCTGGTGAGGACCTTCCTTATAACAGGCCTACAAGTCCTCAGTCCAGCCTCTCTCAGCCTATTGTCTGAGCAGTGATGGACGGATTGTGCGTTCCTGGTGTAACTCGGGGAGTTGTTGCTGCCATCTTGTACCTGTCCTGCAGGTGTGATGTTCGGATATACCGATCCTGTGCAGGTGTTGTTACACGTGGTCTGTCACTGCGAAGACGATCAGCTGTCTACCAGTAGCGCTGTCTTAGGCGTCTCACAGTACGGACATTCAATTTATTGGCCTGGCCACATCTGCAGTCCTCATGCGTCCTTGCAGCATGACTAAAGCACGTTCACGCAGATGAGCAGGGACCCTGGAAATATTTTAATGTTTTTCAGAGTCAGTAGAAAGGCCTCTTTAGTGTCCTAAGTTTTCATAACTGTGACCTTAATTGCCTACCATCTGTAAGCTGGCAGTGTCTTAATGACCGTTCCACAGGTGCATGTTCATGAATTGTTAATGGTTCGTTGAACAAGCATGGGAAACTGTGTTTAAACCCTTTACAATGAAGATCTGTGAAGTTATTTGGATTTTTACGAATTGTCTTGAAAGACAAGGTCCTGAAAAAGGCAAGTTTATTTTTTTGCTGAGATTATAATTAAAGACAAAGGGTTAATGATAATACTAAGAAATTGTTTGGATAAGTAATAATTTACATTAAACATGCATGTGTAAAGTTTTATTGTCTGACATTTTTCCATTTATACTATTCTTTTTTTGTAACATTAGAAATAATTGAGGTTGATTCATCAAATTGAATGATCATATCCTTAAAATGTTTACTAATGAGTGTAACTACAGTTATGTAGATACAAAAACCATATACAATTTTATTTTTATTTTTTTAACCTTTATTTAACCAGGCAAGTCAGTTAAGAACACATTCTTATTTTCAATGACGGCCTGGGAACAGTGGGTTAACTGCCTATTCAGGGGCAGAACGACAGATTTGTACCTTGTCAGCTCGGGGGTTTGAACTCACAACCTTCCGGTTACTAGTCTAACGCTCTAACCACTAGGCTACGCTGCATTAAATTAGGCAACTCTGATGCCAGAACAGTACAGCAGTATCAGTGACGCAATGTAACACCAATGACAAACAAGATTATTTCAAACAAATTTGATCAATTTATTATTAATCTTTTTAATTACAAATAATCGCAGATTTAATAAGAGGGTTGATTGTAATTTGCTCAATAAAATGAGGGTTATTGGTCAAATATTTAGACCAAAAGATAAAGCTTATTGACTAAAATGTGTCTTTCATAAAACAGATTTGTTGTCTGTATTTGTCATGTGCGCCGAATACAACAGTGAAATGCTTACCTACAGGCTCTAACCAATAGTGCAAAAAAGGTGTTTGGTGAACAATGGGTAAGTAAAGAAATAAAACCGTAAAAAGACAGGCTATATACAGTAGTGAGGCTATAAAAGTAGCAAGGCTACATAGACGGTTAGTCAGGCTGATTGAGGTAGTATGTACATGTAGATATGGTTAAAGTGACTATGCATATATGATGAACAGAGAGTAGCAGTAGCATAAAAGAGGGTTTGGTGGGTGGTGGATGGGACACAATGCAGATAGCCCGGTCAGCCAATGTGTGGGAGCAAAGGTTGATCGGCCCAATTTAGGTTGTATGTACATGAATGTATAGTTAAAGTGACTATGCATATATGATAAAACAGAGTAGTAGCAGCAGTGTAAAAAAGAGGTGTTGGGGGGCACACAATGCAAATGGTCCGGGTAGCCATTTGATTTCCTGTTCAGGAGTCTTATGGCTTGGGGGTAAAACTGTTGAGAAGCCTTTTTGTCCTAGACTTGGCACTCCGGTACCGCTTGCCATGCGGTAGTAGAGAGCAGTCTATGACTGGGGTGGCTGGGGTCTTTGACAATTTTTAGGGCCTTCCTCTGATACCGCCTGGTGTAGAGGTCCTGGATGGCAGGCAGCTTAGCCCCAGTGATGTACTGGGCCATACGCACTACCCTCTGTAGTGCCTTGCGGTCGGAGGCCGAGCAGTTGAGGTACCAGGCAGTGATGCAACCAGTCAGGATGCTCTCGATGGTGCAGCTGTAGAAAATTTTGAGCATCTGAGGACCCATGCCAAATCTTTTCAGTCTCCAACGGGGGAATATGGACACCAAGGAATTTGAAGCTCTCAACCTGCTCCACTACAGCCCCGTCGATGAGAATGGGGGTGTGCTCGGTCCTCCTTTTCCTGTAGTCTACAATCATCTCCTTAGTCTTGGTTACGTTGAGGGATAGGTTGTTATTCTGGCACCACCCGGCCAAGTCTCTGACCTCCTCCCTATTGGCTGTCTCGTCATTGTCGGTGATCAGGCCTACCACTGTTGTGTCTGCAACTTAATGATGGTGTTGGAGTCATGCAGTCGTGGGTGAACAGGGAGTACAGGAGGGGACTGAGCACGCACCCTTGTGGAGCTCCACACGCACCCTTGTGGAGCTCCAGTGTTGAGGATGAGTGTGGCAGATGTGTTGCTAATTGGAGTGGGTCTAGGGTTTCTGGGATAATGGTGTTTATGTGAGCCATTACCAACCTTTCAAAGCACTTCATGGCTATGGACGTGAGTGCTACGGGTCTGTAGTCATTTAGGCAGGTTGTCTTTGTGTTCTTGGGGACAGGGACTATGGTGGTCTGCTTGAAACATGTTGGTATTACGGACTCAATCAGGGACATGTTGAAAATGTCAGTGAAGACATCTGCCAGGTGGTCAGCACATGCACAGGTCCTGGTTATCCGTCTGGCCCCGCAGCCTTGTGTATGTTGACCTGTTTAAAGGTCTTACTTACGTCGGCTACAGAGAGCGTGATCACACAGTCGTCTGGAACAGCTGATGTTCTCATGTATGCCTCAGTGTTACTTGCCTCGAAGTGAGCATAGAAGTGATTTAGCTTGTCATGTCACTGGGCAGCTCGCAGCTGTACTTCCCTTTGTAGTCTAAGCCCTGCCACATAAAACGAGCGTCGGAGCCGGTGTAGTATGATTCAATCTTAGCCCTGTATTGACGCTTTGCCTGTTTGATGGTTCATCGATGGGCATTGCAGGATTTCTTGTAAGCTTCCAGGTTAGAGTTCCTCACCTTGAAAGCGGCAGCTCTAGCCTTTTGCTCAGTGCGAATGTTGCCTGTAATCCATGGCTTCTGGTTGGGGTATGTACAGTGGGGCAAAAAAGTATTTAGTCAGTGCAAGTTCTCCCACTTAAAAAGATGAGAGGCCTGTAATTTATCATAGGTACACTTCAACTATGACAAACAAAATGAGAATGAAATCCAGAAAATCACATTGTAGGATTTTTAATGAATTTATTTGCAAATTATGGTGGAAAATAAGTATTTGGTCACCTACAAACAAGCAAGATTTCTGGCTCTCACAGACCTGTAACTTCTTCTTTAAGAGGCTCCTCTGTCCTCCACTTGTTACCTGTATTAATGACACCTGTTTGAACTTGTTATCAGTATAAAAGACACCTTTCCACAACTTCAAACAGTCACACTCCAAACTCCACTATGGCCAAGACCAAAGAGCTGTCAAAGGACACCAGAAAAAAAATTGTAGACCTGCACCAGGCTAGGAAGACTGAATCCGCAATAGGTAAACAGCTTGGTTTGAAGAAAGCAACTGTGGGAGCAATTGTTAGGAAATGGAAGACATACAAGACCACTGATAATCTCCCTCGATCTGGGGCTCCATGCAAGATCTCACCCCGTGGGGTCAAAATGATCACAAGAACGCTGAGCAAAAATCCCACAACCACACGGGGGGACCTAGTGAATGACCTGCAGAGAGCTGGGTAAAAAAGTAACAAAGCCTACCATCAGTAACACACTACGTCGCCAGGGACTCAAATTCTGCAGTGCCAGACGTGTCCCCCTGCTTAAGCCAGTACATGCCCAGGCCCGTCTGAAGTTTGCTAGAGAGCATTTGGATGATCCAGAAGACGATTGGGAGAATGTCATATGATCAGATGAAACCAAAATATAACTTTTTGGTAAAAACTAAACTCGTCGTGTTTGGAGGACAAAGAATGGAGAGTTGCATCCAAAGAACACCATACCTACTGTGAAGCATGGGGGTGGAAACATCATGCTTTGGGGCTGTTTTTCTGCAAAGGGACCAGGACGACTGATCCGTGTAAAGGAAAGAATGAATGGGGACATGTATCGTGAGATTTTGAGTGAAAACCTCCTTCCATCAGCAAGGCCATTGAAGATGAAATGTGGCTGGGTCTTTCAGCATGACAATGATCCCAAACACACCGCCCGGGCAACGAAGGAGTGGCTTCGTAAGAAGCATTTCAAGGTCCTGGAGTGGTCTAGCCAGTCTCCAGATCTCAACCCCATAGAAAATATTTGGAGGGAGTTGAAAGTCAGTGTTGCCCAGCAACAGCCCCAAAACATCACTGCTCTAGAGGAGATCTGCATGGAGGAATGGGCCAAAATACCAGCAACAGTGTGTGAAAACCTTGGGAAGACTTACAGAAAACGTTTGACCTCTGTCATTGCCAACAAAGAGTATATAACAAAGTATTGAGAAACTTTTGTTATTGACCAAATACTTATTTTCCACCATAATTTGCAAATAAATTCATAAAAAATCCTACAATGTGATTTTCAGGATTTTTTTTTCTCTCATTTTGTCTGTCATAGTTGAAGTGTACCTATGATGGAAATGACAAGCCTCTCATCTTTTTAAGTGGAAGAACTTGCACAATTGGTGGCTGACTAAATATTTTTTTGCCCCACTGTACATACAGTCACTGTGGTGATGACGTCCTCAATGCACTTATTGATAAAGCCAGCCAGTGACTGATGTGGTGTACTCCTCAATGCCATCGGAAGAACAAGCTCTTGACAGTCTCACAGCTGAGCTGCAGAGGTGTTTTTCAAAGAAGAATTGTGAGATAATGCAAGGGGTCCAGTCTCTCAACCCGATGAGTACAACATTCTTGAATGAGTAGCCTCTGTTTGCCTTTGCTCAGGCCTTTGAGTCAGATTTGGAGGACCTCAATCAAACATGAAGCTTCTTGATAGGAGAGAGAGAAGTGGAAGGGACAGACTGTCAACTCTCCTTGACTTTGTTGTGTTTCTGGAACCTTAAAAAGAGGTCTTCCATGAGCTATTTTGACTTTGTAAGATTTCTGCTGTTACACCAGTCGGCAGTGCTTCTTGCGAGAGAAGTTTCTCATCTTTAAAACAACAATGGTTGATGACGGGTTAAGTCACCAACAGTCACTCAATTAGCCATGTCTAGCCATCTAAACTTGTAGTAATCATGGCCGAATACCAACACAGGGCCTGTGCCATGGGCCCTGACTTCCAGGGGGCCCCCCAATTAGATTTTGTCATTCTCACTATGATATTAACATGGCATAAGTTATTACAACAACAAAAAACCGCACCAAATCAGTCATTGTCAGTGTTTTGGGAGAAAGTTGAGGAGATTGCTGTGTGAGTTTGAGTTTATCAGGATATCAATTCACGTTTTCATTTGTCACATGCGCTGAATACAACAGGTGTAGACTTTACCATTTAAATGCTTACTTACAAGCCCTTAACCAACAATCCAGTTTAAGAAATGTAGTTGAGAAATATTTAGTAAATAAACTAAAGTAAAAGTGTAAATAGTCTGGGTGGCCATTTGATTAATTGTTCAGCGGTCTTATGGCTTGGGGGTAGAAGCTGTTAAGGAACCGTTTGGTCCTAGACTTGGCGCTCCGGTACCGCTTGCCGTGCAGTAGCAGAGAGAACAGTCTGACTAACAGATCCTGTAAGAGAATAGGAGGTAAACACTGAGGATATTACTGTAGCTCTATCTCTGGTGGCTCCGGGTTCTGAGGAGTTTGTCCTCTTTTAGAAGATCCTCTGAATCATTCCTGTGGTGTTGTAAAGGTTTTCAGTAAGACACTGATTAACTCTCCACACCATACAATGCATCTGACTATGCTTTGGGGGGCCGACTTTGTTATTCATGGGATACATTTGCTTAAAAAAAAATAATAATAATAAATTAAATCCACCATTTTGTCAAAGGAGATTTGAGCCCGCTGGAGTTAAACGTGATATGATGTGCCTTATCGATTTCAAAGGGTTTAATATAAAAGTCCTCTTTTGAAGAAGAGTCTTAAGGAAGAGGATAAATGGCCATACTGAAATGGTTCACCCCTGTTCGATGCATTGCACTCAACAACAACTTCTATAGCACTTCTAAGCCCAGATCATTTAAATGGGGGGAAACATGAGAGGACAGGCAGGGTAATTTAAATGCTGGAATCCTCTTATGGGTAATGTGTCCCAAATGGCACCCTTTCCCCTATATAGTGCACTACTTTTGGGTGCCTTTGGAGACTGAACCCTTAAAGAAGAAGCCTGCTGTTTGTGTACAGTCTTCCTGCCTGTGTGATGGCCGGATGGAAGCCATCTCTCCCTCACTCTCTTGATCTCTCTCTACCTCGCCTTCTCTCTCTCTCTCTCTCACTCTCACTCACTCTCACTCACTCTCACTCACTCACTCACTCACTCACTCACTCACTCACTCACTCACTCACTCACTCACTCACTCACTCACTCACTCACTCACACACACACACACACACACACACACACACACACACACACACACACACTCACACTCACACTCACACTCACACTCACACTCACACTCACACACACACACACACTCCCTGTCAACTTCTCTGTCTTTATTTGGCGGATCTCTCCAGCCTTCTCTCACTGGCAACCCGCTGTGCAATCAGACTGCCTGCTTTCTTCTCTCCCAAAGCCACATAATACATTGAAATCATATGCTTCCTATCTGCAGGCACCATGGCTGTTTGAGGTTGAATGGAGAATGAGTAATAACACGAGAGATTTAGCTTGAGGGAGCCGTTCCTTCTCATTTTTAGATTTATTTGATGTTTCCATATATGAGAAATAGTGGGGGGGATCACATAATAACAACTTATTTTATTTACACAAGATTCTGCTATACTAAAGATTGACTAGTTGTAATATATTATTAACTTAGACAAATACAGATTTATCTTGATGTCAAAGTTACTTAACAGTTATATATGTATCGCAACGGCTTTTCGAAATGCTGGTATAGAGCAACTGCTTTAAAAAAAAGGGGGGGGGACATCTGTGATTGGTACATTCATTTTTGGACCTTTGAATCCCAGATTGCCCCTTTAAGTATTTTCAGAAAAGTCAATAGAAGTGTTGTGCATTTGCCCTCTCGGTCACCACGATCCGTAGTGAGCCACTCTCACCATAATGAGTTCAGAGTTTTTAGACATGTTAGATGGTGAAGGTGCTGGTGTCCTCGTCCTCCGAGACAGAGTGTGAGTGTGTTTGCCTGGCGGGGGTGTGTGTATTTAGCGAGATCTCCAACGCCCTCTCCTCATTGCCGTAGTGACCACCGCACCACCTCACCCCGAGGCGCTTGACGACCCTGAGGACATGTCCTCTGAAAGAGGAGCCTATGAAGGCGTAGAGCATTGGGTTGAAGCAGCAGTGTGTGACCGCCAGGCTCTCCGTCACCTGGAGAGCCCGGTCCAGACCCTTACTGAGGTCACAGTCGGTCACCAGGCCATAGATGACGTCCAGCGTCCGCCACAGCTTCACCAGGTTGTAGGGCAGCTGGGTAAGCAGGAACACCGCCGCCACGGCCAGCAGCACCCGCAGGGCCCGCCGCCTCCTGTCCCTGCACACATTGGCTCCGACCCTAACCAGCGCCAGGCCCACCCGACAGTAAGACACCCCCATGACCAGTAACGGCAGGAGGAAGCTCAGCAGCACCTCCAGCAGCTCCAGGGCAGCCTTGGTCGGCCGAGCCATGCTAAGGGGGTAGACGGCCGCGCAGGCTAGACGATGAGACGAGTGCTTCACCGTGGAGAACAGCATGTCAGGCAGGCCCAGGCAAACCGCCGTGGCCCACACCACGACACACACTAATATCCACTGTCTCCTGGCCCGCGGGCCACTCGCGGCCCGGCCTCCAGCGTTGTGGACCAGTGCACGGTAGCGGTCCACGCTAACGCAGGTTAGCAGCAGCATGCCGCAGCTGAAGTTGGTGGCATAGAGGAAGGAGGTGAACTTGCAGGCAGCCACTCCGATCCGCCAGCCGTGCACAGCGTCGGCCGCCCAGAAGGGCAGCGTGAGGAGAAGGAGTAAATCGGCCACGGCAAGATTCAGGATACACATGTCTGTCAGCGTCCGCAGTCGCCGTGGCGACGTATACACCACCACAACCACAGCGTTGCCTGCCACGCCCACCACCAGAGCCAAGGCGTAGACTACGGGCAGGAAGAGCCGGCCGAAAGAACGCACCTCCGCTTTGTCGCACACCGAGTGGTAGTCGTCGTAGTAGTCACTGTCGTTGGAGCTGGAGTTGTCATAGTCGTAGTCCTCTTCCTCCATCCTCTCTGTTTTCTGAGATATAAGGGATGACATCAAGTCAGTTTAGTCTATACTGCTGCATTGTATTAACTTAAAAGAGACAAGATCACTATTTTCTGTTATAGACAAGGCTTGCTGGTTAAAATGATTATCATTCACATACTTTAGACAGAATGTATCACATAATATGAAATGTGTATTTCATCTGAAAACATATATTAGTAGAGAACTAGAGAATGGCCATCCATTTGAAAGTTTTAATGCACTTACAGCCAATAACATGACGATCCAAGTTGTCAACAACTATAGATTTTTTGTTAACCTTCCTCCCCCTCACTGCTTTTTGTCCCTCTTTCTGACCCGTAGGGGTTTTTATATTGGGTAGAATTTGTTGCCAATGCTTGACCGGGTGAGGAGTGTGTGTGTGTGTGCGCGTGTCACAGGAGGTTGGTGGCACCTTAATTGGGGAGGCCAGGCTCGTGTTAATGGTTGGAGCGGAGTGAGTGGAATGGTATCAAATATCATGGAATCCAGGTGTTTGATGCCATTCCATTTGCTCCGTTCCAGCCATTTTTATGAGCCGTCCTCCCCTCAGCAGCCTCCAATGTGTGTGTGTGTGTGTGTGTGTGTGTGTGTGTGTGTGTGTGTGTGTGTGTGTGTGTGTGTGTGGTGTGTGGTGTGTGTGTGTGTGTGTGTGTGTGTGTGTGTGCATACCTGCGTGCGCGTAAACAATAAGCTCCTTCTTGTCAAGTACGCCCAACACAACAAAATTCCTGACCCCTTGACATGGTGACTATTCATACCATTTCACTTATTCAACATTTTGTTGTTACAGCCCGAATTCAAAATGGAGTATCTCATTTACATGAAGCATTCACACCCTTGAGTCAATAGATGTTTAGGATCACCTTTTGCAGCATTTCCATTTCCAGTCTTTCTGAGTAAGGCTCTAACAGCTTTGCACACCTGGTTTGTAAAATATTTTCACATTTATTCTTTTAAAAAGTTCTCCCAGCTCTGTCAAGTTGGTTGTCGATCATTGCTAGATGGCCATTTTCAAGTCTTGCCATAGACTTTTAAGCCGATTTTTAAGTCAAAGCTGTAACTTGGCCAGGAGCATTCAATGTCGTCTTGATAAGTAACTCCAGTGTATATTTGGCCTTGTGTTTTAGATTATTGTCCTGCTGAAAGGTATTTGTTTCCGAGTGTCTGTTGGAAAGGAGACTGAACCAGGTTTTCCTGTAGGATTTTGCCTGTGCTTAGCTCTATTCCGTTAATCTTTATCCTAAAAAAAACACCCTGTGCGCTTGTGTGCGAGCAAATACCTGCGTGAGTGCAAACATTAAGCTCCCTCTTGTTAGGAATCTCTCTAGCTTGATTTCCCGCACAAAACCTGTCAGTTGGAGTCACTTGCACACTAGTACACCCAACACAACAACAAAATTCCTTACCCTGTAAAATTCCTTTCCCCTGGACAAGGTGACTATCCCAGAAAAATCAGACTAATCTTTAAACACTCTTTGTGGTTTCTCAGATTAAGCCTAGTCCTGGACTAAATAGCACTTTTAAATGGAGGTTATCCAATAATCTTACTGTTTAGTCCAGAACAAGGCTTAATCTGTGTCTGGGAAATTTCCCCACAACTTTGGTAGAAGCCAGGGGGGGGGGCTTATCAAAGGGTTTGCATTCCCCTACTGTAGATGTAGATCTGTAGATAGCTTAACAGCAGAGCTGTGAGGATTAGATCCATACACAGTGCCTGCATTTGTGTCAGGCGGGAAGCGTGTGTTGTGTCGTGTGTGTGTTTTTACAGATCACAGTGTGTGAGGATGTGCCCAAACAGACAACTCCATCAGGACTGCTGCTGTTCCTCATTCATACTGATTCTAATTGTGTTTACTCTGCCTGGAAATGGACCAAATCATACCAGAATCTCTGTTTGGGTTAATATCTGACTTCAGATTGTTCTCACATATTATTGTTAACAAAGGAACACTTGTGTGGATGAAACTCCGCTGGCCGAGAGTAGGGCTGTGGCGGTCATGACTTTTTGTCAGTCGGCGATTGTCAAGCAAATAACTGCCGGTCTCACGGTAATTTACCGTTAATTAACATAAACACCTTTAGCATTTCCTGGCTTCCACGCATTGCCTTCAAGCCACTGATGCAGACCTTTAGAACATCTACATTTTAAAAAATTATAACGACTATAGCCTACACCATCAAAATAAACCCAATATTTATTTTAAACAGGTCTAAGTAACCATGATATGAAGAACAGAATAGTCTACTCTGAGATTGTCCTTATGTTAGGCCCTGATCTGGCTATGCCATGTAGCTGTGGGCTATTGTACACTAATTCATTTAGCAGACAAGATTGGCTTAGAATTCCGTGGCATTATTTTATAGCATGAAGAATACAATTGAATATAGGTGAATAAAATAAAGGGTATTTCTCCAAACAATTTCAGAGGGAGTGGCTATTCTGTGTTGTGGTTAACGAAGAAAAAGGTCCTCCTATATGCTTAATTAAGGAGTTATTTTTGCAACTTTAGTTGTGATACAAACGTTGGGCTATACGTTTACATTTTTAATACATTCTAAGGCTACGTGATGTGACTCTAATGATGGTTTGAAATAAAGTTCCTTGAAAGGCATGACCTCGGCCTTGTTTCTTGCGCAGGCTGCACACACGTCATCAGTCTCTCATTCACAATTTGACAAGACCTGATAATATTCTCACCGGGCCTTGAATTTCACAGCGGCATCCCCCTTGTGTGGCCGTAATGGCCCCTTAAATAGCCATTCCTTTTGCGGCCAAAGTGCCCTTTGGTGCCCTTGGGCTGAATATAATAACTATAATTCCCTTCTTCCTGCTGTGTTCCGAAGTACCGCTCACTCACATGGCTCTCTCCGAGATCTCAATTCTTATCAGCCAATGCCTGTCACCTAATTGGGTCCTTTTCACATGCATCTCAGCTCCGAAGTAAGCTACAGGTGAAACAGACCCATCGGGGACGCAAGAGTGTGCATCCTTCTTATCGAATTCTGAGGTGCCTATTAATGATGTTAGAAGAACTGTCTTCATTTACTTTTCGTCAGCCAACAAGATGAGTAGGCCTAACGAACAGCAAACGCACTAGCCTATGTCAATCTACTCTCCCCCATAGTACAAAGGTTTACCTATTCCATTGGTCAACTTGTCCTTCTGTGCGAGAAATAAATATTCCAAGCATACTCTGGGACAGTTGTGGGATGGGATAGATCGCAAATGAATACAACCACCCGCAATGAGGCTGATGCAACAGGTCAGAACGTTTAGTCTAACATGTTGATCAACTACGATGCTGTTTCTTTGTATTATAAGCGCAGCAGTGTGCACACTGCTAGAAGGGTGAATGTTCCAAAATGCAATCAATTAGCGGGAAGACACTCTTCTCATGTGACCACGAATGCTATTATGCATGTAATGTTTTATGCCAGTTAGGTTCTACAGCAGTTGTAAAGCGGATTGATGTGCTTCATTTTAAGAAGGTATTTGGCCGCTTTAAGTTGCGATTACAAACCTTATCAAAACGTATAGGCTAGGCTACATGAGGTGTGCGACTATGATTTGAGGCAGGCGCTGTTTCTTGTCTTACTGCACACGCTGAACATCATTCACAAGTGATAATATATCATTCACAAGTGATAGTCTGAGTGATATTAGCCTATTCTTAATTTAATCTTGTCTTTATATATGGTAAATAATATACACTGTATGTGTGAAATTAGTTTTGATTTAGAATGGACCATTATCGTGGACCTGTCTCGGAACAGGGGCAGGGGAAAGAAATGCATGTCATCTATGCACTTAAATAGCAAATGGAGGACACTTTTCCCATGGTTCATTTTCATGCTAGCCAGGCAGGCTGTACTCCTGCTGTAGAGCAAAACAATATGGTTAATATTAGGAAAGCTGAGAAATGAATACAGTAGGTCTAGCCTATAGAAAGCTAATGGGATCCTCCTCTTTTTAATAGAGGCCATCAAAACTCTGTTTTCTGACGCAATTGCCTAGCCTATAGAAATGGTGTGCAACATGAGCTCATGGGCTCTCGGGAAGTGTTTGATTAGATTTTCGATTACATTTGCATTGATGTCGGAGTGTATTCGCGGCACAATAGAGTGCTGAGTACCAGGCAGTCAGCAGGCTACTAGTAGGCTACTATTGACCATCAGCAGCATCAGAGCTTGGCGAAGTCTAGTTACCGTGACTAAACTGTCAAGTGGAATTTGACTGCGGTCATGAATCGTGACTGGCGGTAATGGGGTCACCGTAACAGCCCTAGTGGAGAGTTTTTCTACGAGTAGGTGTGTGTGTGCGTGTTTGACTGCACCGGGCAGTATTTAGCTAGATACAGTATTACATGTGTTTTAATATTCATGTGCTCTCTAACAGATCATCAAAACAGGTGAGGCATCGTCTCCTTTGCCACCTGAGTTTAAAAACATAGGTATTTAGGATGGCTTCCAGGTCTGTTACATTATCCATCAACGTGTTGCTGCTAGCGGGAGAGAGAAATGAGCCGTAGAGCTGCCAGTGTTTGTACAGAACGTCTGTTCTCATGTCAAAATATCTCAAATATTCAGCTGTCCCGCAGCTGTTCTTTCCTACTGGTTTAGATCTCTGTCTGAGATGTATGGCCAAAAACACATTAATATTCCAACTCTGATTAACCACGAGATATTAAACCTCAAGGAACATTTTGTGTCAAAAGGTGTTTTAAAAATAGAAATAAATTATAAGAAAACCATCTGAAACTAATTTGTTGGCTTAGATGTTCTGTCTGACTGACTATGCCATCATTTCAGAGAATTGTCAGGTTAGGTTCAATCATAAACACACTACAGAACTTTGAACTTTAATAGTCCTAACCATCACTGTTCAGACAATTGAACTTTGGGAACTTATGAGTCATAACTAGGGTTGCAAAGGGAGGGTATATTACTGGAAAATTTCAAAGTGATAACTTTCAAGGAATATATAGAATTTTATCAGATGACATCTAGTGGCCTTTTTGGGTATTGTTATTATCACTGGCCCTGTCACATGTAATATACAGTATATATAAAACATCAAATTCGACTATTTAAAAATGTCAAATAGAATGACAAAGCTGTAAAACATTATCCTAAATATTAACCATCAACTTAGTGAAAACCATTGGTGTGTTATATTTTTGTTGACACTTTTTTTATATTTTTATGTCCTTGAGGTCTTTGTTGTAAATGTTTTGGGGGAAAAACTGGTGGCAGTTGTGAAAAAAATACAATAGTTGCAGAGTTGCAGATGCCTTATTAATTAATTAGGCTATTTTATTTTGAACCATCCATATCTCAAGGCTTAAAATCCTCCCCTTCAACTACACTGATTTGAAGTGGATTTAACAAGTGACATCAATAAGGGATCATAGCTTTCACCTGGATTCACTTTGTCAGCCTTAATCCTTTGAATACTCAGTGTATATAAAACATATATATATATTTTTTTTAAGTTATTTGAATATAAATGACCAAAGTTAACATAAATTGCCATTTCAGAAGATTCCGGGAACTTTGGTAAACTACCGGTAGCTTTGCAACCCTAGTCATAGTCTTTCTATAAATGTTACTGCCCTCATTAGATTAATATACAGTAGGTAAGTGAGGAATACTTGTAACTATTTTCAAATAATACATTTTCAACTTAGTGTATAAAGTAAATAAACGTAAAGTAAATAAAGGAGGTGGTTGAGTCTTACCCTCAGTGTCTTCCTGTGGGAGATGTTGAGGCAGTGGTAATTAATCCAGGAGAGACATCCAGTGGTATGGTACTGCGCTCCTCGTGGTTTTTGTCAGCCCGTTTGTAAATCCAATGCTCCACCTCCCCTCCCTACAATGACCCGCAGTCTGGGAGCACCTTTCACTTGTGTGTGTGTGTGTGTGTGTGTGTGTGTGTGTGTGTGTGTGTGTGTGTGTGTGTGTGTGTGTGTGTGTGTGTGTGTGTGTGTGTGTGTGTGTGTGTGTGTGTGTGTGTGTGTGTGTGTGTGTGTGTGTGTGTGTGTGTGTGTGTGTGTGTGTGTGTGTGTGTGTGTGTGTGTGTGTGTGTGTGTGTGCCTTTAGCCAGCTGTGTGTGTGTGTGAGCCTTTAGCCAGCTGTGTGTGTGTGAGAGAGCTAAAGACTCACACACACACACAGCTGGCGGGGCTCTCGTGCTGAAGTATATTTTTTAGGTAATTGCAGATTAAATATATGCCATTTATTAATTGTTTGATTATGCATTTAACAATATTGGCTATTATTTACAGGAGAGTTATGCTTTGTGAATGACCTGTTGCTCTCCCCTCACTTCACAGGATGTATATAAAATATGAGATGAAGAAACAACAATAAACTTCATAAAATGGCCACATCTTGGTCTTATTAACTTTTGGTCATGTAGCGTATGTTAGTCTGTCAGACACATACATACATACACATCACATGACAAAACAAAACCCCAGTCTTCACCTGGGCAAACAACAGGCTTACCTAGACACAAGGAGAACCTCAGCATTTGGCCGAGACCAGGTGTGTTCATAGTGACAATTTAGTGTGGGCATAAAAGTGTGAAACAAATTTTCTTAGTATCTTTCCAGCACAAGGGAATTGTTGTTATTGTGTGCAGTACACCTCTCTCTGTGTGTGTGATACTCTCCCCACAACACAGTTCACACTATAGAATCACATCATGCTTGCTTCGAGCCTACTTTTGTCCACAGGACTTAATTAATTTGATTTTCTTTTGGTCTGCAGTTGTGTGATCCTGTAATAATCTGGTGTCCATATGTCTGTGACTCCACGTCCGTCAGCCGGGGGACAGGGTACGGTCACTAGAGCAGGACAGTAAACAGGAAGCCAAGCTTTTGGTCACCTCCTCACCTCGCCCCAGGGACTCTGCTGGATCTCTGCGTTCCAGAGTGTACCCACAACCCACGCCACCCCAGCTTCACCCTACTCCGAACTCATTTCAAAGCATCTTTTCAAGATGGCGGCAAGCATGTCTTTTTTTTTCTCTCTGATCAGTGTTTTTAGCTGACAAGGTTTTCGTGGATTGTTTTGGCTCCATTTAGCTTTGTTTCGTCTGGCTATGAACACATTGGACAGTTTTTTTTTTTAAGGAGACATACAAGAATTTGATATACCTGGGCACCCTACTTATCCGAGCAGACACCTGCCTACTGCGGTTTTCATCCTTCCACTTGACATTGTGCCTTTGGATGTTTTTGGGCTACTGCTAAACTTGATCTCCACTTGGTTTTAGCCTACTTGGATAGATATTTATTTGATCTCCCGCGGCTCAGTGTAGCGCTTGCCTCCCTGCCGGCTTCCGCAGGCCTATACAGGAAACTACATCCCCTCCAAGGTGCTTCTCTCCTGGCTATCATACTGGTAAAACGGCCTCTATCGCATTGCTGTTTTGATGGGCCCCAGCATTTAAACGCATTGAATAAGTCGCTCCTTGCTGTTGTTATGCTGGCTAGTTTTGTGCCTTGGTTGTGTCTATTGTGGGTCCTAGTGCTGGCTGATTTCTAGATTTCTAGTCTATGGTTGGGTTCTGGCATTCTGCCTGTAACTGTTGTGATCCGATAAACTGTGTGATTCAATCAAACTAACTATCACACTGTGTGGATTGATTGAGCTTTAGCTGATTCCTCGCCAACCTATTTTATTTGTGTGGATTATTAACTGACTTTTCGCCATATGGGGAAAATGACTTTTTCCAGATTGGTGGCTACCACCTTCAGAGACCTCAGTGATTGTTTCATCCCACCTATTTTGCGGCCTCAGGCCCTACGGTGCTAACCTTGGAAAAGTCATTTCAACTTCTACTCCTTCCTTCATTACAAATAGGGATAGACCAAATGGCGCAGTTCTAATGCAATCGTATAGCCATACCAACTATATCAATATCAACCATCAGACAAGACCTGCAACCGCCAACTGAACGTAGTTTGTTTGAGTTGGAGACTCCATGTGACTTTAAAAATCGTGAAAGGACCTCCCAGGGGCACTGCATCACAGCGCTAGCTGTGCCACCAGAAACTCTGGGTTCGCGCCCAGGCTCTGTCGCAGCCGGGCGCGACTGGGAGGTCCGTGGGGCGACGCATAATTGACCTAGCGTCGTCCGGGTTAGGGAGGGTTTGGCTGGTAGGGATATCCTTGGCTCATCGCGCACCAGCGACTCCTGTGGCGGCCCGGGCGCAGTGCACGCCAACCAAGGTCGCCAGGTGCACTGTGTTCCCTCCGACACATTGGTGCGGCTGGCTTCCGGGTTGGATGCACGCTGTGTTAAGAAGCAGTGCGGCTTGGTTGGGTTGTGTTTTTCGGAAGACGCACGACTTTCGACCTTCGTCTCTCCCGAGCCCGTACGGGGTAAAATTGAAAATAAAATAAAAATACAAAAATCGTGAAAGACTTACTTCCTAAACTGGATTACATTAAGATCTGGGCTATGCCGATGAATCCGGACATTCTGGTATCTAGGGACATTTTGGAAATGTTGAATATTAATAGTGAGTGTTATATTGTGTTTAGAGCTGACAAACGGGGTAGAAGTGTGGTGGAGTGGCCATTCTACTTTCCCTTTCTCTCTTTACCGAAATCCATTTCCCATGCCCAAAATGTTTAGCTACTATGTTTAAAATGTATCCATAACTGTAAAAGGTGTCTACTGTGTTCTCTCAGCTAACCATTGTGCAATCGGGAAGTTAACTAGTTTGTTGTCTTCTTTTATTGAATCAGAAGTTATTATCCTGGGTGACCTCAATTATGATTGGGAAATGCAGGCTTCAGACAATTTAAGACATATGTAATGATCTAAACCTAACCCAGCTGGTGACTAAGCCTATACACTAAAGTCAACTCTTCAAAGTCAACTCCAATTGATCTTATTTTAACGAATACACCAGAGAAATATGTTTCTACCGGTGCCTTCACCCAAGACATTAGTGACAATTGGCCAGTTGTTTGTGCTAGAGATGTGAGAGTACAGAAATCTAAGCCTTGTGTCATCACAAATAGGAACTTTTAAAAACTTCAGTGAATGGCCTTTTTTTCCGTGATCTTTATGTACGTGACCTGGATTGTATTTCAGCTATCCCTTAACCTGATTGAGCTTTGAGCCTTTTTGCAGATGTCTTCAATACTATTGTGGATAACAACAAATCAAAATATATTACGCATGTTGGTTTGTTGGTTACTACATGATTCCATATGCGTCATTTCATAGTTTATATGTCTTCACTAATATTCTACAATGTAGAAAATAGTCCAAAATAAACCCTTGAATATATATATATATATAATCAGTGGAGGCTGCTGAGGGGAACAGCTCATAATAATGCCTGGAATGGGGTAAATAAATTGGTATCAAAAACATGGTTTTCAATATTATGAGCCATTCTCCGTTCAGCAGCCTCCACTTATATATGTGTATATGTGTTGTATAATGTGAATATTTATGTTGTATTATACAGGGCGCATTTCAAAAAGAGTCTTGAGCCTCAATATATCTTTCCTGTTAAAATAAAGGTAAAAAAAAAAAAAAATTGGTAGTAAGAGGAAGGATAGATATCGCCCTCTAGTGGCTGTTCCCCATCTCATCAGTGTTTCCATTGACATTACTGTAATAATATTAGTGTAGCCATTTATCAGGACCACTTACTCTGCCATAGTAAAAATCTCTTCACAATCAATAACACGCTCACACCATAAACCATAAAGAGTTCAGTGGTGATAGAGAAGCTTGTGGAGTTTTTAAAAAAAAACAAGTTAAAGCATCAGAAGGGAAACAGAAACGTGTCAAATAGAACTGTACTGTGTAGATCAAATGGATGTGGTTCCAGTTGGGAATACTTATAGGCTTGCATCCCAAATGGCACCCTTTTCCCTATATATATTGCACTACTTGTGACGAGCGCCCCATGGGCCCTGGTTAAAAGTAGTGCCTAGTGGTTAGAGCGTTGGGCCAGTAACCGAAAGGTTGCTAGATTGAATCCCCAAGCAGACACTATAAAAATCTAATTCTGACCCTGAACAAGGCAGGGGCAGAACCCACTGTTCCTAGGCCGTTATTGTAAATAGGAGTTTGTTCTTAACTGACTTGCCTAGTTAAATTTTTAAAACGGGGTTGCGTCCCCGTTTTGGACCTGTCTGTTTGTAGCTCCGCCCACGCTCGTCAGAAGGAACACTGAGTCTACTGAGTCCACCATACTGAAAATAATCATGGATTGTATATTCTGGGAGTGTGAAAATGTTTACTTACTGGTTTTATGTCCAGACATCCCAAGCTGAGAATAAATAATCTATTTTGGTTTAGGGGCCACTCCTATAAGGTAGAGGAGTTTATTGTTTTCATGTTGTTTTAACGTTGATTTAACATGTCTGACTGTTCCTCCAGGTGCTGGTAACCCAAAGTGCAAGGTGGCTATCGTGATGTGCAAGAGCAAGTCGAATAGCACTCGAAACAGGTACGTTACACTACACATCCATGTCACAAACAGTGTCCGGAGTCCATTGAAGTGTCGGGTCCACAGCCCTTAGGGATCATTCCAGATATCGTGGGGCGCATTTATGTCAACAGGTGTATTGTTTGCATTCAGTAACAATGCTGGTGAAATTTATGTGGTTAAGTTTTGGATTGCTTTTATTCCATACAGTGTTTCTGTCTTGTTTCACTCTTCTCAGACAGCCTCCCGGCGGGATATTAGTGAAGAGAAGAAGCTGATAGGATAGAAAAAATAATTAGTTTAGTTTTGTATTCTGGGTCCAAACCCCTGGCTCCTGTGTAGTCGGGAGGAAATCAATCGTCTGATTGTGGTAAAAGTTGCGTTGAAGTCCTGTTGTGAGAAGGCTTTATACAGAACTGTGTGTGTGTGTGTGTTCCAATTAACACCTCCAAATGATTTATCTACCTTGGCAGCCATCTCTAAAAACCACCCACTATGTGCTATTCAAACAGCCATTTATGACTTTCCAAATTCAATACACACTGCTCTCCTCCTGCCAACCTGCTGGAATCCTCTCTCCATTTCTATCCAGTCCCAGATGTAGTCTTGAATGAAAAAGGTGTTTCTGGCACCTGTGGAACAATAACATATAGTTGACCTTGGCCAAGGACACGGTTCTGTGGCCCAGAGACCTCGGTGTGGCCTTGAGGTCTCTATCATTTCAGCAGGGCCGTTGACGTGAGGTTCTCTTTTCGGGCCGTTGAGGATGATGACATTCACAATGCTGTGGAGAATGCTTCCTGTGTTTCTATTGCAGTGGTGCACAGATGACCCCAAAGCTTGGATGTGGCGGGGATTGAGACATGAAAAAGCGAGAAAAGTAGAGGGAAAGAGAGAGGACAGCAAGCTAGAGGGAGTTAAATTCTAACCTACCCCCAGTTCCCATTTATTCCGGTCTCTCCTTAAGTCTGCGTTCATGTGCCGAATGGCACCCTATTACCTATATAGTGCACTACTTTTGACCGGAGCCCTATGGATCCTGGTCAGATGTAGTGCACTAGCCTATTTAGGGAATAGGGTGTCATTTGAGACTGTGTTGTCCCCTACCAGGATTCAGACCTCTAATTAGCGTCGGTAATCAGAACTGTGTGTTCTCTTCCACGTCATCTGTTTCTCCTTAAACGCCTTCTCCTTATCTCTCTCTCTGGAAAAGTAGAGACAAGTTCCTCTCTCTCTTTTTCTGTCTGTTTACCTCACCACCTCTCCCTTGGTTTCTCTTTTTCTCTCTCTCTCTCTCTCTCTCTCTCTCTCTCTCTCTCTCTCTCTCTCTCTCTCTCTCTCTCTCTCTCTCACTCACACTCACACTCACACTCACACACACTCACACTCACACACGCCACCCAGTTAATAGAAAGGGCTCATCCCCTCGACCTCAGTGAGGTGTGTTGACCAATAAACGGTGCACCGTCAAATCTAGCGTCACCGCCTAGTAACTCATCTTTCAATACATTTTTTTTTTAAACATAAAAAACATTTATCGTAGATGTTCTTGATAAATCGTCTGTAATATTCACTTCAGTGCTTACGTTAAGCCAGATGTGTGAAGTTTATAACGTTACTGTGAGTATCAACCCTCATCCTTGTTTTAAGCTTTGTTACTGGACGGGAGGTCTCTCAGATCTCCGTTGCTACAGCAGCACAGCAGACTCGTCCACGCCGAGCTCCCGTTGGCAACCGCAGGGCTGATGAGAAAGAGAGAGAGAGACTTCAGAAAGGGAAGGAAACATGCTTTCCCCCATCCTGCTCAGTTATTCCTGGGACAGAGTGTAGATGGTTTGTTTGGCTGACTCACTTCATCCACTACCCATCTGTAGTGCCCACCTGGGTGATGCCATGGTGGCCATTTTGTGCCCGAAAGCTCATCCGTGAATCAGCTCGAACTTCACCTCATTTATATTTGAGACGTTTCGCCTTTCTCTTCTTCGTGGAAGTTTCTGGCTTATTAAGATTCAGAGCTTGCCTGCTACCTCTGCTGCTGCCCTCTCTATTCTCCTCTCTGCTCCTCTGTCAGCAACGACCTTGGCATCAGAGAATAGGAATGAAATAGAAAGCATAGTTAGCCGGATCATAAGTTTTCTCTCTCTCTGTCTCTCTCTCTCTCTCTCTCTGTCTCTCTGTCTCTCTGTCTCTCTGTCTCTCTGTCTCTCTGTCTCTCTGTCTCTCTGTGTCAGTTTTAGAGCCTTGGTCATGGTCTTTATGTCTCTGTGTTACTGACAAGGGTTATCTATCTGTGGCATGAATGTGGTCAGCTCAGATCTATGCAGCTCTGGTTGTGTGGTGGTTTTTGTGTTCCAGACACGGTCAGCACAGTATGATCCTGGTCCCACTGGACACCCCTGGTGTGAACGTGATCAGACCGTTGACCGTATTTGGACAGGACGGTAGGATATTTTCCCCTCATAGACTATATACAAAAGTATGTGGACACCCCTTCAACTTAGTGGATTTGGCTATTTCAGTCGCACCTGTTTCTGACAGGTGTATAAAATCGAGCACAGAGACATGCAATCTCCATAGACAAACATTAGCAGTAGAATGGCATTGCTGAATAGCTCCATGACTTCCAACATGGCATCGTCATAGGATGCCACCTTTCCAATAAGTCAGTTTGTCAAATTTCTGCCCTGCTAGAGCTGACCCGGTCAACTGTAAGTGCTGTTATTGTGAAGTGGAAACGGAGCAACAACGGCTCAGCCGCGAAGTGGTAGGCGCCACAAGCTCACAGAACGGGACTGCCGAAGGCTGAAGCGCATACCGCAAAAAAAATTGCCTGTCCTCTGTTGCAACACTCACTTTCGAGTTCCAAACTGCCTCTGGAAGCAACGTCAGCACAAGAACTGTTCGTCGGGAGCTTAATTTAATAGGTTTCCATGGCCGAGCAGCTGCACACAAGCATAAGATCCCAATGCCAAGCGTCGGCTGGAGGGGTGTAAAGCTCGCCACCATTGGACTCTGGAGCAGTGGAAACACGTTCTCTGGAGTGATGAATCACGCTTCACCATCTATCAGTCCGACGGACAAATCTGGGTTTGGCGGATGCCAGGATAAAGCTACCTGTCCAAATGCATGGTGCCAATTGTAAAGTTTGGTTGAGGAAGAATAATGGTCTGGGGCTGGTTTTCATGGTTCGGGCTAGGCCCCTTGGTTCCAGTGAAGGGAAATCTTAAAACTACAGCATACAATGACATTCTAGATGATTCTGAGCTTCCTTCTTTGTGGCAACAGTTTGGGGATTTTAGATGAACTGTCTTCAAAGTAATGACTCGGGACGTTGGGTTTGATATGAAAGCTTCTTTTAGTAATAATACTTGTTCACGTTACATTTAACAACTTTAGATTCTACAGAGCAATGCAGGTAAGATGCTAGCGGAAAGGTCAGCTTAATCACTTTGCACCTGCACATAACTGGCCCGTTATCTCTCTCATTCCTGTCGCAAGGCATTCTGGAACTTGCAGTCAAAAGCGTAATTCAATACCAACCAATACAATTACATATGTAAATAACTGTAAAGAAATATCTTTAGATACAGCTCAATGAATTAACTTAAACATGAACTCTGTAACACATTAAAGTTACAACAGGGGAAGGCCCTTTCCTGTTTCAGCATGACAATGCCCCCATGTACAAAACGAGGTCTATACAGAAAAGTTTTGTCGAGATCTGTTTGGAAGAACTTGACTGGCCTGCACAAAGCCATGTTCCTCAACCCCATCGAACAC
Source organism: Oncorhynchus gorbuscha (assembly GCF_021184085.1). Classification (NCBI taxonomy): domain Eukaryota; kingdom Metazoa; phylum Chordata; class Actinopteri; order Salmoniformes; family Salmonidae; genus Oncorhynchus; species Oncorhynchus gorbuscha. The sequence goes on along the minus strand of NC_060184.1, from coordinate 48,675,810 downwards.
CTTTTGGATGAATTGGAACACCGACAGCGAGCCAGGCCTTATCGCCCAACATCAGTGCCCAACTTCACTAATGCTCTTGTGGTCCCTGGAGCAATGATCTAGCGGAAAGCCTTCCCAGATGAGTGGAGGCTGTTATTGCAGCAAAGGGGGGGACCAACTCCATATTAATGCCCATGATTTTGGAATGAGATGTTTGATAAGCCGGTGTCCACATACTTTTGGTCATTTATTGTATCTGAACAGGCAGATTACTCATTCCCCATACGGTTGAGTGCGTCCCGATTGCCTCTGTGCACTTTACGGGTGAGAGGGTGTCATTCGGGACGCAGCCTTGATTTGATTAGATCAGGCTTTCTATGCACATAAAACATGCTGTTATGTACAGTAACCTCAGTCGTTCATCTCTCTCTGTGATCCCCTATGATCTGTTGTATCAGATGCCATTCACGGTGGACATTTTGAGATCCACTTTGACAACGTGCGTGTGCCTGCTTCCAACATTCTTTTGGGTAAGATACCAAATCCTAACGTTATTGACACAGGGTATACATGCTCTATCACTGGGGTTCCCCAACTGGGGGTTTTATTTTGCCCCCCCTCCCAACCAATTTTTTGGGAGCAAAGAAAATGAGACGATTTGCGTTGAGAATTTTTCATTGTTGGACATAAAACACTGTAAAAACACACCAGGAAATCGGTCCTAAGTGATTGTAGTCTGTTCCCAAGTACAGTATTTGCACACATAATATGATGTGATTGCATGCAAATGTAAGCCAGGTTTGAAATTGTCATTGTTTTGTCAAATATTACATCTGTTTGGGTGTCTTGCTGTCAATTTGCAGTCTACAGATTGACAATCCGCTCAAGAAAATAATCAGCCCCGCAGCTGATTCTAGTATGATCCACTGTATGCACACTGTGCATGACCCTTAAAGGGGAAGTTCGGTATTTTACAACTTAATGTTAGATGGTTCCTCACCCTGAAAATGGTCTGTAGGCCAGGAGAAACTGTAATGCATGGTTCCGTTTTCTGCCAAACCATGCCACTACAACTTCACTTAAACCAGCTTTAGCCAACGACTGCTAATCTATGGAACTAATGGGGAGATGCGGAACCTGTAAAAGACAGTCGACAGTAAATGTCATTTTTGTGTCTGTCTGTCATACTGTGTGTGTGTCTGTCCCCGTGCAGGTGAGGGCCGAGGCTTCGAGATAGCCCAGGGTCGTCTTGGTCCTGGCAGACTGCACCACTGTATGAGGGCCGTAGGATCTGCTGAATGGGCACTGGAGCTGCTGTGCCAACGTGCTGCGCATAGACAAACCTTCGGCAAGAAACTCTACCAGCATGTGAGTGTGTTGGTGGGGGGTGGGTGTATGTGTAAGTTATCCCACAGTCACTTGGCAGACATTAACATACCATTTATGTTACGTAGTCTGTCCACGAGGGCATCGTGGAGCGACATTCCTAATGGTTATGGGCTTTCGTCGCTGCACAAAGTCAGAGTAATAGTACCAAGTTCAACTCTGGCTCCGCATCGGTCTAGCCATGTGTCTAAGATCTATTGTTCAACAGAAGTGCTGCTCCCTGACTTCTCTGTGCCAGCAGCTTATTCTGAGATACCAGATTGATCTCGCCTGTCCCGGAATATTCTCTTTTTAATAAATCAGTGTCTCTATGGGCCCTGCTTAAAAGTAGTGCACTACATAGGAAATAAGGTGCCATTTGGGACTCCCTGCCCAGAGTGGGGCATCAGAACAGGCATCAGGTCATACTCAGCACTATTTCCTGTCTTAATGTGCTCCCATGACAGAGTCTGAGCCAATAGTAGTGACTCAGCAAGCATCCATCATTTTAGTGACAGCCGATGGGATTAATCTCCTCAGAGATGCCACCGCTGAGTCCCAAATGGCACTCTATTCCTTACATAGTGCACTACTCTTGACCAGGGACTAGCATTAGTGCGCTGGTCAAAAGTAGTGCACTACGTAGGGAATAGGGTGCCATTGAGGACGCCGCCACTGTCAGA